>NW_021703774.1:71648379-71676978 GCF_005190385.1 Monodon monoceros | reverse complement strand
AAAGAAAGAAAGAAAGAAAGAAAGAAAGAAAGAAAGAAAGAAAGAAATTAAGAAGGTAAAGTATGATAGAGTTATTAAAATTAAAATTAATTATTAAGAAAAACTATTTTAAAAAAAACAATGGAGGGATAGAACCCTAGGACAAATGGTGGAAGCAAAGGTATACAGACAAGATCTCACACAGAAGCATACATATAAACATTCACAAAAAGAGGAAAAGGGGAAAAAACCATAGATCTTGCTCTCGAAGTCCACCTCCTCAATTTGGGATGATTTGTTGTCTAGTCATGTATTCCACAGATGCAGGGTACATCAAGTTGATTGTGGAGCTTTAATCCGCTGTTTCTGAGGCTGCTGGGAGAGATTTCCCTTTCTCTTCTTTGTTCTCACAGCTCACAGGGACTCAGCTTTGGATTTGGCCCCGCCTCTGAGTGTAGGCCGCTGGAGGGCGTCTGTTTCTTGCTCAGACAGGACGGGGTTAAAGGAGCCGTTGATTCGGGAGCTCTGGCGCACTCAGGCCGGGGGGAGGGAGTGGCACTGCCTGCGGGGTGGGCCTGCGGCGGCAGAGGCCGGCGTGACGTTGCACCAGCCTGAGGCCCGCCGTGCGTTCTCCCGGGGAAGCTGTCCCTGGATCCCGGGAACCTGGCAGTGGCGGGCTGCACAGGCTCCCTGGAAGAGGGGTGTGGATAGTGACCTGTGCTCACACGTAGGCCCCTTGGTGGCAGCAGCAGCAGCCTTAGCGTCTCCTGCCCGTCTCTGGGGTCCGTGCTTTTAGCCGCGGCTTGCGCCCGTCTCTGGTATCCACGCTTTTAGCCACGGCTCGCGTCCGTCTCTGGAGTTCCTTTAAGCAGTGCTCTTAAACCCCTCTCCTCGTGCACCAGGAAACAACGAGGGAAGAAAAAGTCTCTTGCCTCTTCAGCAGGTGCAGACTTTTCCCCGGACTCCCTCCCGGCTAGCTGTGGTGAACTAACCCCTGCAGGCTATGTTCAAGCCGCCAACCCCAGTCCTCTCCCTGTGCTCTGACCGAAGTCCGAGCCTCAGCTCCCAGCCCCGCCCGCCCCGACGGGTGAGCAGACAAGCCTCTCGGGCTGGTGAGTGCTGGCTGGCACCGATACTCTATGTGGGAATCTCTCCGCTTTGCCCTCCGCACCCCTGTTGTTGTGCTCTCCTCTGCGGCCCCGAAGCTCCCCCCTCCGCCTCCCGCAGTCTCCGCCCACGAAGGGGCTTCCTAGTGTGTAGAAACCTTTCCTCCTTCACAGCTCCCTCCTACTGGTGCAGGTGCCGTCCCTATTCTTTTGTCTCTGTTTTTTCTTTTTTTTCTTTTGCCCTACCCAGGTACGTGGGGAGTTTCTTGCCTTTTGGGAGGTCTGCAGTCTTCTGCCAGCATTCAGTAGGTGTTCTGTAGGAGTTGTTCCACGTGTAGATGTATTTCTGGTGTATCTGTGGGGAGGAGGGTGATCTCCACGTCTTACTCTTCCGTCATCTTCCCAGCACCCCCTGTTTCCTGTTTCTTAAGGCAGGTTTGTATTGTTCTAAACTTCCCTCTTAGAACTGCTTTTTCTGCATCCAATAGGTTTTGGGTCGTCGTGTCTCCATTGTCTTTATTTCTAGGTATTTTTTGATTTCCTCTTTAATTTCTTCAATGATCACTTCGTTAATAAGTAGTGCATTGTTTAACCTCCACGTGTTTGTATTTTTTACAGCTCTTTTCCTCTAATTGATATCTAGTCTCATAGCATTGTGGTTGAAAAAGATACTTGATATGATTTCAATTTTCTTAAATTTACCAGGGCTTGATTTGTGACCCAAGATATGATCTATCCTGGAGAAAGTTCCATGAGCACTTGAGAAAAATGTGTATTCTATTGTTTTGGGATGGAATGTCTGATAAATATCAATTAAGTCCATCTTGTTTAATGTATCATTTAAAGCTTGTGTTTACTTATTTATTTTCATTTTGGATGATGTGTCCATTGGAGAAAGTGAAGTTTTAAAGTCCCCATACGATGATTGTGTTACTGTCAATTTCCCCTTTTATGGCTGTTAGTATTTGCCTTATGTACTGAGGTGCTCCTATGTTGGGTGCATAAATATTTACAATTGTTATATCTTCTTCTTGGATCGATCCCTTGATCATTATGCAATATCCTTCTTTGTGTCTTGTAATAGACGTTATTTTAAAGTCCATTTTTTCTGATATGAGAATTGCTACTCTAGCTTTCTTTTGATTTCCATTTGTATGGAATATCTTTTTCATCCCCTCACTTTCAGTCTGTATGTGTCCCTAGGTCTGAAGTGGGTCTCTTGTAGACAGCATATATATGGGTCTTGTTTTTGTATCCATTCAGCCAGTCTGTGTCTTTTGGTGGAAGCATTTAATGCGTTTACATTGAAGGTAATTATCGATATGTATGTTCCTATTCCCACTTTCTTAATTGTTTTGTGTTTGTTATTGCAGGTCTTTTCCTTGTCTTGTGTTTCTTGCCTAGAGAAGTTCCTTTAGCATTTTTTGTTAAGCTGGTTTGGTGGTGCTGAACTCTGTCAGCTTTTGCTTGTCTGTAAAGGTTTTAATTTCTCCATCAAATCTGAATGAGATCCTTGCTGGGTAGAGTAATCTTGGATGCAGGTTTTTCTCCTTCATCACTTTCAGTATGTCCTGCCACTCCCTTCTGGCTTGCAGATTTTCTGCTGAAAGAGCAGCTGTTAACCTTCTGGGGATTCCCTTGTGTGTTATTTGTTGTATTTCCCTTGCTGCTTTTAATATGTTTTCATTGTATTTCATTTTTGATAGTTTGATTAATATGTGTCTTGCATGTTTCTCCTTGGATTTATCCTTTATGGGACTCTCTGTGCTTCCTGGACTTGATTAACTATTTCCTTTCCCATATTAGGGTCGTTTTCAACTATAATCTCTTCCAATATTTTCTCAGTCCCTTTCTTTTTCTCTTCTTCTGGGACCCCTATAATTCGAATGTTGGTGCTTTTAATGTTTTCCCAGTAGTCTCTGAGACTGTCCTCAGTTCTTTTCATTCTTTTTTCTTTATTCTGCTCTGCAGTAGTTATTTCCACTATTTTATCTTCCAGGTCACTTATCTGTTCTTCTGCCTCAGTTATTCTGCTATTGATCACATCTAGAGTATTTTTAATTTCACTTATTGTGTTGTTCATCATTGCTTGTTTCCTCTTTAGTTCTTAAAAGTGCTTGTTAAACGTTTCTTGCATTTGCTCTATTCTATTTCCAAGATTTTGGGTCATCTTTACTACCATTATTCTGAATTGTTTTTCAGGTAGACTGCCTATTTCCTCTTCATTTGTTAGGTCTGGTGGGTTTTTACCTTACTCCTTCATCTGCTGTGTGTGTTTCTGTCTTCTCATTTTGCTTATCTTACTGTCTTTGGGGTCTCCTTTTCACAGGTTGCATGTTCATAGATCCCGTTGTTTTTGGTGTCTGTCTCCATTGGCTAAATTTGGTTCAGTGGGCTGTGTAGGGTTTCTGGTGGAGGGGACTAGTGCCTGTGTTCTGGTGGATGAGGCTGGATCTTGTCTTTCTGGTGGGCAGGTCCATGTCTGGTGGTGTGTTTTGGGGTGTCTGTGGCCCTATTATGATTTTAGGCAGCCTCTCTGATAATGGGTGGGGTTATGTTCCTGTCTTGCTAGTCGTTCAGCATAGGGTGTCCAGCACTGTAGCTTGCTGGTCGTTGAGTGAAGCTGGGTGTTGGTGTTGAGATGGAGATCTCTGGGAGATTTTCGCCATTTGATATTTCATGGACCTGGGAGGTCTCCTGTGGACCAGTGGCCTGAAGTTGGCTCTCCCACCTCAGAGGTGCAGCACTGACTCCTGGCTGCAGCACCAACAGCCTTTCATCCACATGGCTCAGAATAAAAGGGAGAAACAGTAGAAAGAAAGAGGATAAAATAAAATAAAGATAAAATAAAGTCATTAAAATAAAAATTAATTAAGAAAAAATATTTTTTAAGTAAAAAAAAACAGACGGACAGAACCCTTGGACAAATGGTGAAAGCAAAGCTTTACAGACAAAATCTCACACAGAAGCATACATATACGCACTCACAAAAAGAGGAAAATGGGAAAAAGTAATATGTCTTGCTCTCAAAGTCCACCTCCTCAATTTGGGATGATTCGCTGTGTATTCAGGTATTCCACAGATGCAGGGTACATCAATTTCATTGTGGCGATTTAATCTGCTGCTCCTGAGGCTGCTGTGAGAAATTTCCCCTTCTCTTCTCTGTTCGCACAGCTCCGGTGTTTCAGCTTGGATGTGGCCCCGCCTCTGCCTGTAGGTTGCCTGAGGGCGTCTGTTCTTCGCTCAGACAGGCCGGGGTTAAAGGAGCAGCTGCTTCGTGGGCTGTGGCTCACTCAGGCCGGTGGGTGGGAGGGATACGGATGCAGGGCGAGCCAGCGGTGGCAGAGGACGGTGTGACATTGCACCAGCCTGAGGCAGGCTGTGCGTTCTCCCAGGGAAGTTGGCCCTGTATCACGGGACCCTGGCAGTGGCGCACTGCACAGGCTCCCGGGAGGGAAGGTGTGGATAGTGACCTGTGCTCGCACACAGGCTTCTTGGTGGTGGCAGCAGCAGCCTTAGCGTCTTATGCCCGTCTCTGGGGTCCACGCTGTTAGCCGCGGCTTGCACCTGTCTCTGGAGCTCCTTTAAGCAGCGCTCTTAATCCCCTCTCCTTGTGCACCAGAAAACAAAGAGGGAAGAAAAAGTCTCGTGCCTTTTCGGCAGGTCCAGACTTTTTCCCTGGACTCCCTCCTGGCTAGCCGTGGTGCAGTAACCCCTTCAGGCTGTGTTCAGTCTGCCAACCCCAGTCCTCTCCCTGCGATCTGACCGACACCTGTGCCTCAGCTCCCAGCCCCCACCCGCCCCGGCGGGTGAGCAGACAAACCTCTCCGGCTGGTGAGTGCTGGTCGGCACCGATCCTCTCTGCGGGAGTCTCTCCGCTTTGCCCTCCACACCTCTGTTGCTGCGCTCTCCTCCGTTGCTCTGAAGATTCCCCCCTTCGCCACCCGCAGTCTCCGCCTGCAAAGGGCCTTCCTAGTGTGTGGAAACCTTTCGTCGTTCACAGCTCCCTCCCACTGGTGCAGGTCCCGTCCCTATTTTTTGTCTCGTTTTTTCTTTTCTCTTTTGCCCTACCCAGGTATGTGGGGGAGTTTCTTGCCTTTTTGGAGGTCTGATGTCTTCTGCTAGCATTCAGTGAGTGTTCTATAGGAGTAGTTCCATGTGTAGATGTATTTCTGATGTATCTGTGGGGAGGAAGGTGATCTCCGCGTCTTACTCTTCCGCTATCTTCCTCAACTCCTCCCTGATGATCATCTTTAGTGTTGTTTTTGGGTTGCTTTATCTTTTATGTGTATATCTATTATAGTTTTGGGGTTTGCTGTTCTCATGAGGTTTTGATATAGCAGTGTATATATTTACAAGGTTGTTTTAATTTGCTGTTCTTTTTCCCACCTAGAGAAGTTCCCTTAGCATTTGTTGTAAAGCTGGTCTGGTGGTGCTGAATTCTCTTAGCTTTTGCTTCTCTGTAAAGCTTTTGATTTCTCTGTCAAATCGGAATGAGAGCCTTGCTGGGTAGAGTATTCTTGTTTGTAGTTTCTTCCCTTTCATCACATTAAATATACCATGCCTCTCCCTTCTGGCCTGCAGAGTTTCTGGTGAGAAGTCAGCTGATAACTTTTTGGGAGTTCCCTTGTATGTTATTTGTTGCTTTTCCCTGTTGCTTTTAATATTTTTTCTTTGTCTTTAATTTTTGTCAATTTGATTATTTTGTGTCTCGGCATGTTTCTCCTTGGGTTTATCCTGCCTGGGACTCTCTGCACTTCCTGGACTTGGGTGACTGTTTCCTTTCCCATGTTAGGAAAGTTTTCAGCTATTATCTCTTCAAATATTTTCTCAGGTCCTTTCTCTCTCTCTTCTCCTTCTTGGACCCCTATAATGTGAATGTTGGTGCATTTAATGTTGTCTCAGAGGTCTCTGTGACTTTCCTCATTTCTTTTCATTCTTTTTTCTTTATTTTGTTCCACTGCAGAGATTTCCCATCATTCTGACTTCCAGGTCATTTATCCATTCTTCTGCCTCAGTTATTCTGCTATGATTCTTTCTAGTGTATTTTTCATCTCAGTTATTGTATTATTCATCTCTGTTTGTTTGTTTTTTAGTTCTTCTAGGTCTTTGTTAAACATTTCTTGTATCTCCTCAATCTTTGCCTCCATTCTTTTTCTGAGATCTTGGATCATCTCCACTATTATTATTCCAATTTCTTTTTCCAGAAGGTTGTCTATCTGCACTGAACTTCATTGTTTTTCTGGGATTTTATCTTGTTTCTTTACCTGGGATATATTCCTCTGCTATTTCATTTTGTCTAAATTTTTGTGATGTGGTTTCCATCCTGCAGGCTGCAGTACTGTAGTTCTTCTTTCTTCTGCTGTCTGCCCTCTGGTGGATGAGTCTATTTAAGAGGCTTGTACAAGCTTCCTGATGGGAGGGACTGGTGGTGGGTAGAGCTGAGTCTTGTCCCTCTGGTGGGCAGGGCTCTGCTCAGTAAGACTTTAATCCACTTGTCTGCTGATGAGTGGGGCTGTGTCCCCCCCTTATTGGTTCTTTGGCTTGAGGAGACTCAGCACTAGAGTCTACAGTCTGTTTGGTGGGACTAATGGTGGCCTCCAGGAGAGCTCACACCAAGGAGTACTTCCCAGAACTGCTGCCACCAGTGTCTTTGTCCCTACAGTGAGTCACAGCCACCACCTGCATCTGCAGGAGATGCTCCAATACTAGCAAGTAGGTCTGGCCCAGTCTCTTATTGGTTCACTGATTTTTACCCCTGAGTCCTGATGCACACAGGTCTCTGTGCATGTCCTCCAAGAGTGGAGACTCTGTTTTACCCCAGTCCTGTGGAAGTCCTGCAATCGAATCTCCCTGGTCTTCAAAGCCAGATTCACTGGGGACTCCTTCTCCCATTGCTGGACTCCCAGGCTGGGAAACCTAACGTGGAGCTCAGAACTTTCACTCCAGTGGGAGAACTTCTGTGGTATAATTGTTTTCCAGTTTGTGGGTCACCCACGTAGCAGGTATGGAATTTGATTTTATTGTGATTACACCTCTCCTACCACCTTGTTGTGGCTTCTTTTTGTCTTTGGATGTAGGGTATCTTTTTTGGTAGGCTCCAGCATTTTTTTATCAATGGTTGTTCAGCAGTTAGTTGTCATTCCAGTGTTCTCGTAAGGAGGGGTGAGTGCACATCCTTCTACTGCATCATCTTGAGGTAACTTATTTTATCATTAAGTATACTTCTTCTTGTGGTCCTAAGTGTCCACAAACAGAATAGTTAATTCAAACCACACACACACACACACACACACACACACACACACACACACACACTAAAATAGCATTATTTTTAAAAGCAACAAAGTCTTCATATTAAATCATACTATACGTAAACATACACAGGATTTAGAGGATGTTTCTCTAACTACATTATTTACTCACAATGCTAGAAATAAAGGAATATAAGATGATAGAACTGCAAATGGAAAAAGATTCCCAGATTACTGCTCAACTTTCATCAGACTATAACATGAGTGAGAAATAAACACAGATATTTGGGAGCTGTCTCTACTGTAACTAGTGTTATTTGACCTAACACAGAAATTAGTTCATCAAGGTGGCTTGCTATTGTAATAAATCTGAAAACTATGACCTTGTCTTAGGAGTCTGGAGGTAGTTTGCAACGAAACTGATATTGGAAACTAAAAATGTTGTGATACATGTTATTCAATGGCAAAACGTTTCATATAATGGTTGTCCATAGTAACTTGGGAGGCAGACCAAATATTGGTTATTTGTTGTGTTCACCAGGCTATAGACATATGTTCAGGAAATTACTGTCTGATTTTCAGGCCAGAAATGAAAGAAAAAAAATATAGTCCAGAAATTCAAAACCTTGTTAAACTAGAAAACTCACCACTTGTAAGCCCCAAAGAGGAAGAAGTGAGATTAGAAGTGGTTTTGAACTTTATGTCCACTTTCAATTGTATGTAGCAACAGAGAAAAGAGACAGAAGTTGTAGTCTTTCCCTGTTTGCCAGTGAGCTCTCTTATTTTCAGGGATAAAGGCAACAAGATAAATCAGGCCAGAAAATCACTTCTAGGAAAGGACCTAAGTGTGGATCCTAGAACATACAAATGATTGGAGGAATGAAATATATCAGGTGCCTAATAAGTTTTTGAGAGAATTGATGACAAAATAAACTGATGACAAAATAAACAAATACTAAAAAGACTTTGATTTTTCAGTAATGGAAACTACTTTCTAGCCCTCATTTCCCCACTTTCCATACTACCCCCTTCATATGTGGTCAGTACAGGTGACTAAAAGGGAATAACAGCTGTGAGATGGATACAAGGCCCACAGGGAATAATGGATGAGGGAAGCTCTGTCAGAGAATAGTATCATAGCCTAAGAGAGGCAAGGAAGAGAAGGAACACAGAGATTCTCAAACATTGTTACTCTTTTGTTTGAAGGTTATTCTTTAATCTCTTTCCCTCCAGCTTTATTGAGGTATAATTGACAAATTAAACTGTATATATTTACAGTGTATAATGTGATGACTTGATATATGTATATTTTGTGCAATGATTACCACCATCGTGTTACTTAGCACATTAATCACCTCAATAGTAACCCTTTAATTGTGTGTTTGTGTGTGTGTGTGCATGTGGTGAGACTGCTTAAGGTCTAATTTCTTAACAAGTTTCAAGCAAACAAAACAGTGTTATTACCTATAGTCACCATGCTGTACATTGTCTCCTAGAGCTTATTCATCTTATGACTGAAGGCTTGTACCCTTTGCCCAATATCTCCACTTTTGCTCCACCCCTCAGCCCCTGCTGACCACCATTCTATTCTTTGTTTCTGTGATATCTGTGAGTTCAGCAATACTTTCCTAAATAACCAATGGCTCAAATAAGAAATAACAAATAAAATTAGAAAATACTTTGGGAGGAATGAAAACGAAAACAACATACAAGAACTTTAGTAATACATGTAATGCAGTGCATAGAGAGAAATTTACGTCTGGAAACATCTATATCACAAAAGATGAAAGATCTCAAATAAGTAACCTGTTACATACACATGCATGCATGTATGTGGATATATTAAAAATTTTTAAAAATCATAACACTAAATACAGCAAAATATAAACAATGATTATTTCTGGAAGTTTAATATTGATGCTCATTTTTGAAGAGCTTTATGTTCCCTGTTATACGTGGTATAATTTCATTTTTATAACTATTTATTATAATATTTTTAAAAATGTATAGTAGTCAGTGAAGATGTGGCTGAGCTGCAGGGAAAGGTTATGTCCTGGCCTTCTGGCAAATGCCTAGCTGGTGACTCTTTCACAGTTTCAAGTGTCTCCTTTTTCTCTTCCTCTCCTCTTCATTCTCCTCTTCTTCCTCCTTTCCCATTATAAAATCACATTCCTGAAAAGCTTCCTGATTATTTGGTCAAGACAAGTTTCTAGGCCAATTCTTCCTCCAGACTGCAGGAAGAATTAAAAAATATATGAAAGGACTATTACTAAATGCATTGACAGCATGTCAATGTACGAAATTGAACAGTTAAGAGGCATACATTGGGACTGAAGGTTATATGGCAGGTTGAGCGTTCTGGAGGTTTGAAGGAGAAGACAGAGAATAAACATTGAAATAAATTTTTTAAATTACTGTCTTTTAAAGACCTAAAACATGTTGGGATAATGTAGAAGAAAACTTACCATATCAGCCCTAAGTTTATATTTCACCTAGATTTCAGACATTTAGTGCTCTGATCCTCTCCCCCTCCCAAACTTACCCTCGATCACTTGTATGTGATAATGTGAGTCTTAAATGGTATCTTATATTTATTTTTGGTTTCATACAATTTAAACCTGATATTTACTTATGGAATTAAAGGGATCTATTTCCTGATAAAAGAATTTTAAGCACATGACAGCAGTCTAGAGAAGTATTGGGGTCAGGTGAGATGGACATCCTGATTCCATTAAAAGTGTGTTCCCACATCCTACAGTAACATAAAATAAGAGTTGTAACTTTATTCCTAAACAAGGCATAACATCTCACCAGCCATGGTCTATCACAAAAAGCTTCAGCACCCAAGGATAAATACTGAAAAGGAAAGAACAGAGGAACTATGAAGAACTGTTGAGAGCTAAATCTCTGAAAAGGCAGAAATGAAATCTTTCAACAGGGTGGGAGAACATACTAGGGCATTGTTTCCAGAACTTTAGTTCTTCCCTAAAGGTTCATTATATTTGTCATAATTACACATCACATATATCATTTAAGATTAATATTTTTTGCCTTCACTTTATACTAACTGAATTTTTAATTTAATTAGACATAGGCAATCATGTACATGAAACGGTAGATGAAATATTCAAATTATATATTACTATATATATATATATATATATATATATATATATATATATTAGACAGAGACAGAGAAAGAGAGAGATGTTACAAAGGCTGGCAAATACAAAATCTGCAAAGCCAAAACCCTGCTGGAAGGCAATCAGGCAGGGGAGTTATCTCTTAACCAGGGGACGGTCAGACTTTTGTTCCATTCAGGCCTACAGTGGGTTGGATGCGGACAACCCACCTTATCGAGGGCAACTTCCTTTACTCACGCCACTGATTTAAATATTAATCTGATCTGAAAAGATCCTTAGAAATTCATCCAGAATAACGTTTGACCAGATATCTGGGTATCCAGTCCCAGTCAAGTTGAGCCATAAATTAACCATCAAACCTTCCTTCCAGCACACTAACAAATTGTATGAAGCAAGCAGAGAAGGAAAGAGGTTTACTTGACTTATGTTCCATGTGACCAATATGGAAAATCTAAAAAATCTGTTAAAATGGTAATAAAATTATGATTAATGATTAAGAGGTTGTGTATGAATGACACTTAACTTCAGTGACTGAATTGTTAATAAAGTGATTCCAACTTTCATATAAATATAGTTGTTTGAATGGCATTGCTTATTAAATGAGTTTTCCAATAATTTCACAGGAGCAGGAAGGCAGAAAATTTGAATAATCCTCTGAGATTTCTTCAAAGGTGAAGAAGTAGAAAGAAGTCAGTTGGGAGAAATTATGTAAGAGCAGGTGATATGTCATGTTAAGGAGTTATGAGAAAACGCTTGCTTTTGGTTGTAGGTCTAGGGTCTGAGCTGCCAGAACATCGAATTATGGTAGGTGATGCTACGCTACTAGTTAATCTCTGTGGCTGGAATAGAAACAGGTTTATGAGAGTAATAGGAATCTGCTTGATGTCCTTCATTTGAAGGAGCAAATAAATGATATAAGGACCTTAGAGACCACCACTTTCCTGAACGTATCTAAGTTACATGATGGGAAGGCAGCTAAGCTGAGCTGCAACATGCTCTCGATCCATTTTAGAAGAAGAAAGGAGACTTAGATTAGCAAGCCGTGAATCAAGGGGAAATGCATTATGAGAAGGACTTGAGGTAAAGAAAAAGGTGTCACCTGGTAGTCACGATTTTTTCAAACCAGTATGTACAACAAAATGGCCAACAGTTCAAGTGCAACTAGGCAGGCTGTTTTAGAAGTCAAGGAAGGTGAAAGAGAGAAAAGGGTCATCTTCACAATCAAAAAAGGGAGTCTTTGACTATAAGTAAGAGAATCCCACAAATCCTCCCACTGCCATAAGCCACCAAAACTGACAGTTAAGGCAGGGATTCTGTGAGGACTCTGTGAGTCATGAGAACATAATCCAGTGAGGAGAACATGGAACAGGACATTTCCTGTTTTCAGAGCCCCTGCCAAGCCAGTTATGGATGGATTTGAATTTTGCTTGGGAAATGATTGGGCCATGACAGTTTTGGCCACTTCACTTCTCCCTGAGTGGGGCAGCAAGCCCCAGTAAAAAGGTCCTCTGCTGCATGACTGCCATCATCCTGATACTTGAGTCCCAATTGACTTTGGAGACCCTGGTGACTCTGATTCTTCAATTCAGCTTTATTCTTTGTGCCACTAAATGTTGAATTTATGCTGGTGACAGCAAATTTTATGGGTCCAAAGTCATGACCATGGGTTTAATGCTACTTAATGTATGGGAACATGGCATTTGAGCAAACTGGTATACTGATTTATTAGACTTATGATACCTAGCTTGAGTTCCTCTACTGAAAAAGAAATTAACAGGAACTTTTGACATGAAAAGATAAAGAAAAAAGTATTATTCTTTTTTCTATACCTTTTTGATGTCCCTCTACTGTGATGTCACAGGCATTTATCTTAGAAGGTGTGAGGCCCTTACATTCTTCCTGATTGCCCTATGCTCTGTACATAAGTCATCCTGTCGGGACCTCATGAGAAAAAATGATGATAGGAATTGCTTGTGAGCTTGCCTAGGATTTTAGAACTTGGGACGGCCTTTTTCAAAATGTTGTTTTCATAAAAAAAAAAAAGCAAAAACGAAAAACATCACTTGTTTCTTTCAAAAAAAAGATATTTTCATTGGAAAAGTTATATGAGAAAAGAGAAGGTTTTCTCTGGGCTGATGAAACAATTTGCAAAAGAGCAAGAGAGAAGTCAGAAATTCATTAAAAGGTATTAAAAAGATTAAAGTACAGATTGGAGAGATACTGTGGGTTGGTATCACACAAGCTTTTGCTCTTCTCTCTGTAGGAATTCCTTCTTGTGAACACTGTCATATACTTTCTTTCAGATATTAAGATTCCAGAAAGATGTCTTCTCAACAGCAGCAGTACAAGCAGCCCTGACATCCACTCCCAGTGTGCCCACATAAGTGCCCTGAGCCTTGCCCATCTAAATGCCATGAGCCTTGCCCACCTCCCAAGTGTCCAGAACCTTGCCCACTTATAAAGTGCCCTGAGCCATGCTTGCCTCAGAAGTGCCAGCAGAAATGCCTTCCTGTGCCACCTCCCCATCATTGCTAGAAGAAGTGCCCACCCAAGAGCATGTAAGAGCTTGAGCTTTTATCTGAATCAGGAAAGGATAAGGACAATTGGCTCAACTAGTTCCAGAGCTCCACCTTCATCTTAGCTTCAAAGCCTATTATGGATACAGAAGAAGGTTCTCCATGCTTCAGCCTGCACTATGCGTGTGGTGATTCCTGACAGCCAGAAGTTTCCTATCTGAGGCTGCTATACTGATTCCCTCTGGGAGGTGCCGGCGAAAGCATCACAGAGTCTCAGAAGGAAGAGCAGCAGCTCTCCTCCTGACAGCCTCTGAGGATTCTCTCGCTGTCTTCTCTGTCTCTCTGTCACCTGGGCAGGAGTTGCTACCAGCTGAGCAATTGCTACTTATCTTCCACTTCCTGAATAAAATACAATTCTTTCGTGTGATGGGAAAAAAATTTTCTTTCTTTTAAAACCTGCTTTTAGCAGTATCATATCATAATTCTGGTTGGCTTCTATCCTTCTTTGATCCCAAGTTTTAGATTCTCACAATCAGTGTTATCTTAATTTTGAGTCATATCGATGATTATTTCTATATAATTTCAAATCCAGGTTATTTTCTTAATAATTGCTTGATTGATTTGAGGAACACATTATTTAACTCCTCAGGATTTCAATCCCTTGCTGAAATGTGGGGAAATCACATTTACAGTGCCAAATTGCTTAGGCATAAAAATTACATGAATGTGTAATTCAGTTCCCACAGTGCCGGGCACATAATTGGCACTTTGCGAGGTGGCTGATAATCATTGTCTCTGCCATCATTACCATCACCACCATCACCACCACCACCATGTTTGCTCCAGCAGGAAAGTGGCTAGACATACCTAGTACAGCAAACAAGGAGATTCTTAAACTCTATTACCCGTTCATATTCTGTGTTCTTTTTCTTCTCCAATTTAACAGTATTTTTAATGTGACATCATATATAAAACACTTTGGGAATTTATTGGGATATTCTGCATAAAATAATATTACTTCTGAAAACATGGGTAATACAAAAGGAAGGGAATTTTAAAGGGTCCTTACCAGGCAAAGTGCTGACTGCTCTCCATGTGTACAACGTGCTCTTCTTACTCCAAAACTCAACAACCTCATGGTCTTATTACATTTTCTCACCTCTGAAATTACTTTCTTGATGATTTTGACCCAACTTTGAGGTACACTGGGGTTTCCAATGTTGATCTAGATTTACAAAATGACTGTTGCTATGTAGCTTGTTATCTAAGTGCATAGCTTGCTAGTGCAGCAAGCCATGAAAATGGATGTTTTCTTTAGGCATATCTCTTCTTTTGGTCCTAGAATTAAAGGAGTCCAAGATGCTACAACTGCAGAAGCAAAAAGATGCCTATATTACTGATCAACCCTCATCAGCCATTGAAATGAGAGAAATCAACACTGATATTTGGGAGTTGTCTCTACTGTAGCTACTGTTATTTGACCTGACACAGAAATTAGTTCTTTGAGGTGGGATGCTCCTGTAACAAAACTTAAAATTATGGCATTGGCTTAAGAGTCTGGGGGTGTTTGGCAAGGAATCTGATATTGGAAGCCATAAATGTGGTGACACATGTTATTCAATGGCAAAATGTTTGCAGTAATTGTTGTCCATGGTATCTTTAGAGGCAGATTGAATATTGGTCATTTGTTGATTTGACCAGGGTATTTCAGTAGGCATATGTTCAGGAAAAACCTTTCTGGTTGGCACGCCAGAAATGAAAAAAAATGAAAACAAACAAAACTACAGCCCAGAAATACAAAACCTTGTTGAATTAGAAAACTCACAATTTGTAAGCCCTAACTAGAAAGGGATGAGATTAGAAGTCCAATTTTGAACTTGAAGTCTAATTTCAGCTGACTGTTACAACAGAGAAAAGAGACAGAAGTTGTCATCTTTCCACCTGTGTGTCAGGAAACCTCATGGTAGCTGTATTATGTTCAGGTGGAAAGGTAGCAGTTTAATCAGGCCAGAAAATTACTACTAGAAAAGGACCTCAGTGAGATCCGTAAGACATAGAAATGATTAGAGGACTGAATTATTTCAGGTGCCTAATAAGTTTTTGAGGTAATTGAGAACTATATAAACTATGTGCCATAACAAAAAAGAATGATTTTTCAAGAATAGTGACAATTTTCCAGCCCTATTTTCCCCACTTTCCACCCTACCCACTGCATAAGTGGTCAGTACAAGTGACTAAAAGGGAATATCCACTGTGAGGTGGATACAAGGCCCCCAGAGAATAAAGGATAAGGGAAGCTGTCTCAGAGAATAGTATCAGAGCCTAAGAGAGGCTAGGAAGTGAAGAAACACAGAGATTCTCAAGTGTTACTCTTTTGTATGATGGTTATTCTTTCATCTTTTCCCTCCGGGTTTATTGAGGTATAATTGGCAAACTAAATTGTACCTATTTGTGGTGTATAATGTGATGATTTCACAGATGTGTACTTTGTGCAGTGCTTATGACCATCGGTCACTTAATACATAAATTACTTCATCAGTAACCATTTAAATGTGTTTATGCCTCTGTGCTTGTGTTTGTGTGTGTGTGTGTTGTGTGTGTGTGTGTTTGTTGATAATGCTTAAGGTCTACTTTTTCAGCAAGTATCAAGTTCAAAACTGAGTGTTATTAACTGGACTCACCATGCTGTACCATAGACTCCCAGAGCTTATTCATTGTATGACTGTAGGCTCGTACCATTTGCCCAAAATATCCAGTTTTGCCCCAACCCTCAACCCCTGCTGACCACCATTCTATGCTCTGTTTCTCTGACATCTGGGAGTTTTGCAACACATTCCTAAATAACCAATTGCTCGAAGAAGAAATAACAAGTAAATAGAAAAGACTTTGGGATGAATGAAAATGAAAAGAAAACATACAAGAACCTTAGGGATAAATGTAATGCAGCACAAAGAGAGCAACTTACGGCTGGAGCTATACATACTACAATAGACGAAAGATCTCAAACCACTAACCTGGCAGACACGTATGCATGTGTGTGGGTTTATGAAAATTGAAAACTCCTAACACTAAATACAGCAAAATATAAACAGTGATTATTTTTGGCAGTTTAATAGATGTGCTTATTTTTGAACATCTTTATGTTTTCCCCATTATGTATTATATGATGTAACTTCATTTTTATAACAATTTATCATAATATTTAAAAAATATATAGTAGTGAGTGAAGATGTGGTTGCACTGCAGGGAAAGTTTATGTCCTGGTCTTCTGGCACATGCCTAGCTGGAGACTCTTTCAAAGGTTTCTAATGTCTCCTCTTTCTCTTCATCTCCTCCTCATTCTCCTCTTCTTCCTCCTTTCTCATTATAAAACCACATTCCTGAAAAGCTTCCTGATTATTTAACCAAAACAAGTTACTAGGCCAGTTCTTCCTTCTGACTGCAAGAAGAATTATGAAAGATATGAAAGGACTATTACTAAATGCATAGGCAACATTTCAAAGTATTAAATTGGACTGTTAAGGGGTAGATATTGAGCAATGAGGTAATATGGCAGGTTGAGCGTTGTGGAGTGTTGAAAGAGAAGATAGAGAATAAACAGCGAAAACAAAATTTTTAATTACTGTCTTCAAAGACCAAAAATATGTTTGGAAACAGTAGAATAAAGCAAATATATCAGATGAGCCCTAACTTCATATTTCATCTAGATTACAGACCTTTACTTCTCTGATCCTCTCTCCCCTACCAACCCCATGCTCAATGACTTATATGTGATGCTATGAGACTTATAAGTATCTTATATCTATTTTTGGTTTCATACAATAGAAACCTGATATTTACTTATGGAATACAAGAGATTTATTTCCTGATAAAGGAATTTTAAGCGCAGGACAGCAGTCTAGGGAAGTGTTCACATCAGGTGAAATGGGACATCCTAATTCCATTAAACATGTGTTCCCACATTCTACAGTAACATAAAGCGAGAGTCGCAACATTATTCCTAAATCAGACAGGGCCCTTCACCAGCCATGGCGCAATGCGAGAAGCTTCAGTGTCCAAGGGGACAGCACAGAAAAGAGTAGTGTTCAGGTCCAGGATAGAAGAGAGCAACTGTAGAAGAACTGTTGACAGCTAAATCTCTGAAAAGGCAAAAATGAATTCTTTGGACATGTTAGGGCACTGTTTCCTGAACTTCAGTTATTCGCTAAAAGCTGATTATATTTGTCATAATTCCACATCATATGTGTCATATAACATTAATATGTTTTACTTTAAGTTCACTTTTTAATAACTTTCAATTTTTAAAATTTAATTGGCCATAGGTAATCATGTACATGAAATGACAGATGAAGTATTCAAATTATATATTACAATATATATGTACGTACATACATACAGAAATATGTTACAGAAAGAGAGGGACTGGGACAGGGAGAGAGAGACATTACAAAGTCTGGAACACTCAAAGTTTGCAGAGCTGAAACACTACTGGAAGTCCAACCTACAGTGGAATGATCTTTTAACCGGGGGAGCATCAACCTTGTTCTATTTAGGCTGTCAGTGGATTGGATGAGGAATTCCCACCATATACAGGGCAACTGCCATTACTCAGGCCACTGATTTAAATAATACTCCCATCCAAACGAATCCTTATAGAAACACCCAGAATAATGCTTGACCAGATAAGCAGGGACACTGTGCCAGTGAAGCTTACCCATAAATTATCCATCACACATTCTTTCCAGCAACTTGACAAATTGTATGAAGAAAGTAGAGCAGGAAATAGGTTTATTTGACATATGTTCTACTGTGACCCAAGTAGAAAATGAAAAAAATCGTTTAAATTATAACAAAATTATTATTAATGATTAAGAAGTTGTATATGAATGACAATGAACTACTGTGACTGCATTTTTAATAAACTGATTTCAACTTTCTGTTGAACTTACCCCTAGATTTGATGTGAAACAACATGTGTTTAAAAAATTCATAATTATTAAATACATATAAAATTAATTGCTTGATTGGCATTGCATATTAGATAGGGTTTTCCAATAATTTCAAAGGAACAGGAAGCCAGAAAATTTGAACAATCCTCTGAGTTTCCTTCAAAGTTGAAGAAATCCAAAGAGGTTAGTTGGGAGAAATTAGGTAGAAGCAGTTTTTATGTCACTTTTTGGAGGTATGAGCAAAGAGCTTCATTTCTGTTGTAAGCCTAGGGTCTGAGCTGCCAGGTCATCTGAGTTATGGTAGGTGTTGCTACGCTACTAGTAAATTCCTGTGGCCGGATGTAAAACAGATTTATAAAGGTCACAGGAATCTGACTGCTGGATGTTATTTATTTGAAGGAACAAAGCAGTGAAAGGAGGACACTAGAGGTCAACACTTTACTAACCGTGTCTAAGTATCATGAAGGGAAGTCATATGACATGATCTGCAAACTTCCTTCACTGCATTTTCGAAGAAGAAAGGAGACTTTGCTTAGCAAACCATGAATCAAGGGGAAATGCTTTGTAAGAAAGACTTGAGGTAAAGAGACATGTGTCACCAGGTAGCGAGGCCCTTTTCAAACCAGTATGTACAACAAAATGGTCACCAGATCAAGTGCAACTAGGCAGGCAGTTTTAGAAGTCAAAGATGGTGAAAGATAGAAAAAGGATCATCCTCCCCAGTCAAGGAATGGAACTTTTGACTCCAAGTTAGAGGACACTCCAAGTGCTCCCACTGCCTTAAACCACTGAAACTGAGAGCTAAGGTAGGCATTCTGTGAGTCATGAGAACATAATCCAGTGAGGGGATCCTGAGCAGGAAATTTCCTGGTTTCAGAGTCCCTGCCAAGCCAGTTATGGATGGATTTGCATTTTGTTTGGGAAATGATTGGACCAGGCCAGTTTTGACAGCTACACTTTCCCCTGGATGGGGCAGCAAGCCCAAATATAATGGTCCTCTCTGGCAAGGCGGCCATCCTCCTGCTACTTGAGTCCCGATTGCGTATGGAGACCCTGATTTTTCAGTTCAACTTTGTTCTCAGGCCCCTGAATGTTGAGTTTATTCTGGGGACAGAAAGTCTGATGGGTCCAAAGTTATGATCATGGGTCTAATGCTACTTAGTGGATGGGAGCTTGGCATTTGGGTACAATGTTATATTGTATTTAATAGATTTCTGATACCTAGTTTGAATTTCTCTATTGAAAAAGGAATTAAGAGGAAATTTTGTCATGAAGAGATAAAGTACAAAGTATTTTCCCTTTTTCTATACCTTTTTGGTGTCACACTGCTGTCATGTCAGAGACATTTATCTCAGTAAGTGTGAGGCCCTTACCTTCTTCCTGATTGCCCTTTGCTCTGTACATGAGTCATCCTGTCAAGACCTCATAAGAGAAAATGATCATAGGAATTGCTCGTGAACTTGCCCAGAATTCAGAACTGGTGATGGTCATTTTTGAGGATGTTGTTTTCAATAAATAAATAAATAAATAAAAGATAAAGAGAAACCAAAACAGAACACATGGCTCATTTCTTTCAAACAAAGATATTTTCTCTGGAAAAGTTGTATGAGAAAAGGGAAGGTTTTCTATGGGCTGATGAAATGATTTCTAAAGAGCAAGAGAGAAGTCATAAATTCATTAAAAGTTATTGAAGAAATTAAAGCAAGAGACTGGCGAGATACTATCTCTTCTTAACAAGGTTTTGCTCTTCCTTCTGTAGGAATTCCTTCATGTGAACACTGTCATATACTTTCTTTCAGATATTAAGACTCCAGAAAGTTGTCTTCTAAACAGCAGCAGTGCAAGCAGCCCTGACAGCCACCTCCAATGTGTGTACCTAAGTGCCCTGAGCCTTGCACCGCTAAGTACGCTGAGCCTTGCCCACCTGCCAAGTATCCAGAGCCTTGCCCACCTTCCAAATGTCCAGAGCCTATAAAGTGCCCTGAACCATGCCTGCCTCAGCAATGCCAGCAGAAATGGCCTCCGGTGCCACCTCCCCAATATTGCTAGCAGAAGTGCCCACCCAAGAGCATGTAACACCTTGAGTTTTTATCTGCATTAGGAAAGGATATGGACAATCGGCTCAACTAGTTCCACAGATCCACCTTCACCTTCTCTTCAAAGCCTATCATGGATACAGAAGAAGATTCTCCACACTTCAGCCTGCAGTATGCGTGTGGAGATTCCTGACAGTCAGAGGTTTCCTATCTGAGGCTGCTATACAGCTTCCCCCTGGGAGATACCCGAGAAAGCATCACAGAGCCTCAGAAGGAAGAGGCTGCTCTTGGATGCCCAACTGTCCTCCTGGGTGCCCTCTGAGGATTCTCTTGCTGTCTGCTGTGTCTTTCACCTGGGCAGGGGTTTCTACCAGCTGAGAAATTGTTACTTATCCTCCACTTCCTGAATAAAATACAATTTTTTTATGTGATGTGAAAAATATTTTCTTTCTCTTAAAACCTGCCTTTAGCAATATCATATCATAATTTTGGTTGATTTCTATACATCTTCGATCCTAAGTTCCAGGCTCACACAATCAGTGTTATCTGAATTTTGAGTCATATCGGTGATTATTTCTATATAATTTCAAATCCATGTTATTTTCTTAATTATT
Source organism: Monodon monoceros (assembly GCF_005190385.1). Classification (NCBI taxonomy): domain Eukaryota; kingdom Metazoa; phylum Chordata; class Mammalia; order Artiodactyla; family Monodontidae; genus Monodon; species Monodon monoceros. Next base: position 71,656,381 of record NW_021703774.1, on the reverse strand, counting down.
GCTTGATTGATTTCAGGGACAAATTATTTAACTCCTCATGATTTCAATCCCTTTACTAAATATGGCGAAAATCACATTTACAGTGCCAAATTGCTTAGGCATAAAATTACATGAATGTGTTGTAATTCACTTGGCAAAATGCGGACACTTAATTGGCACTTTGTGGTGTGGCCAGTCATCATTGTCTCTATCATCATCACTGTCACCACCATCACCACCACCACCATGTTTCCTCCAGCAGGAGCGTGGCTCAGACATACCTAGTACACCAAGCAAGGAGATTCTTAAAGACTATTACACATTCATATTCTGTGTTCTTTTTCTTTTCCAACTTAACCGTATTTTTAATGTGATATGACACATCAAATGCCTGGGGATATTATTGGGATATTCTGCATAAAATTATAGTAGTTCTGAAAACATGGGTAGTACAAAAGAAAGGGAAGTTTAAAGGGTCCTTACAAGGAAAAGTGCTGCTTGCTCTACATGTTTACAACATGCACTTCTTACTCCAAAACTAAACAACCTCAAGGTCTTATTACATTTTTTTCACTTCTAAAATTACTTTCTTCATTGTTTTGACCTCAACTTTGAGGTACACTGGGGATTCCAATGTTTATCTTCATTTACAATATGACTGTTGCTATGCAGCTTTTTCTCTAAGTGCTTAGCTTACTGGTCCAATAAACCATGAAAAGAGATGAGTTCTGTAAGAATATCTCTTCTTGGGGTCCTAGAAGTAAAGGAGTCCAAGATGCTATAACTGTGGAAGGAAAAAGATGCCCAGATTACCACTCAACCCTCATCAGACTATGACATGTGTGAAAAATCAACACTGATATTTGGGAGTTGTCTCTACTGTAGCGAGTTTTATTTGACCTCAAGGAGAAATTAGTTCTTTGAGGTGGACTGCTCCTGTAACAAATCTTAATATTTTGGCATTGGCTTATGGGTCAAGAGGTGGTTGGAAAGGGATCTGATATTGAAAGCCATAAATATGGTGATGCATGATATTCAATGGCAAAACGTGTGTAGTAATGGTTGTCCATGATATCTTTCAAGGCAGACCAAAGGTTGGTCATTTGTTGATTTACCCAGGGCATTTCAGTAAACATATGTTCAGGAAAAACTTTCTGGTTGGCAGGCAAGAAATGAAAACAATGAAAAGAAAAAAAATACAGCCCAGAAATTCAAAATCATGTTGAATTAGAAAACTCACCACTTGTAAGTATTAAAGGGTAAGAGAAGAGATTAGAAGTGGTTTTGAACTTGAAGTCCAATTTCAGTTGCCTATTACAACAGAGAAAAGAGACAGAAGTTGTCATCTTTCCACCTGTGTGCCAGGGAGCCTCATGGTTGCTGTATTATGTTAGGGGGAAAGGCAGTAATTTAATCAGGCCAGAAAATTTCTTCTGCAAAATGACCTTACTGGGATCCATAGGACATAGAAATGATTGGAGGCAGAATCACAAGAAACATTCTTCGATAGCAGCCCTCACATCCTCCCTGCAGAATCCTCTGCTGCCCAGTCAGCCCCATCCACAGGTCACCTTAAAAACTGGTCACTCCCAGGAACCAAGATAGTGGAGTAGAAGGACGTGCTCTCAGTTGCTCTTGCAAGATCACCAGAATCACAACTAGCTGCTGGACAATCATCAACAGGAAGACACTGGAACTCACCAAAAATGATATCACACATACAAAGACAAAGAGAAACCACAATGAGAGGGTAGGAAGGGTGAAATCACAGTAAAATCAAATCTCGTAACTGCTGGGTGGGTGACTCACAGACAGGAGAACACTTATACCACAGAAGTCCACACACTGGAGAGAAGGTTCGGAGCCGCACATCAGGCTTCCCAACCTGGGGGCCTGGCAACGGGAGGAGGAATTCCTAGAGAATCAGACTTTGAAGCCTAGTGGGAATTGATTGCAGGACTTTGAAAGGACTGGGGGAAACAGAGGCTCCACTCTTGGAGGGCACACACAAAGTAGGGTGTGCATTGGGATCCAGGGGAAGGAGCACTGAAGCCAGGGGAGACTTAACCAGACCTACCTGCTATTGTTGGAGCGTCTCCTACAGAGGCGGGGTGGAGGAGACTGTGGCTTATCATGGGGACAAGGACACTGGCAGCAGAATTCTGGGAAATACTTCTTGGCATGAGCCCTCACAGAGTCTGTCATTAGCCCCACCAAAGAGACCACGTAGGCTTCAGTGTTGGGTTACCACAGGCCAAACAACCAACAGGGAGGGAACTCAGCCCCACCCATCAGCAGTCAAGCCGATTAAAGTTTTACTGAGCTCTGCTCACCAGAGCAACAGTCAGCTCTACCTACCACCAGTCCCTCCCATCAGGAAACTTACATAAGCCTCTTAGATAGCCTTACCCACCAGAGGGCAGACAGCAGAATGAAGAAGAACTACAATCCTGAAGCTTGTGGAACAAAAACCACATTCACAAAAAGATAGACAAGATGAAAAAGCAGAGGGCTCTGTAGATGAAGGAACAAGATAAAACCACAGAAAAACAACTAAATGAAGTGGAGATAGGCAACCTTCCAGAAAAAGAATTCAAAATAATGACAGTGAAGATGATCCAGGACCTCGGATAAAGAATGGAGACAAAGATCGAGAAGATGCAAGAAATGTTCAACAAAGACCTAAAAGAATTAAAGAACAAACAAACAGAGATGAACCATACAATAACTGAAATGAAAACTACACGAGAATGAATCAATAGCAGAATAACTGAGGCAGAAGAACAGATAAGTGACATGGAATAAAGAATGGTGGAATTCATGGCTGAGGAACATAATAAAGAAAAAAGAATGAAAAGAAATGAAGACAGCCCAAGAGACCTCTGGGACATTAAACGCAATAACATTTGCATTATAGGGGTCCCAGGAGGACAGGAGAGAGAGAAAGGACCTGAGAAAATATTTGAAGAGATTATAGTCGAAAAATTCCCTAACATGGGAAAGGAAATAGCCACCCAAGTCCAGGAACCGCAGTGAGTCCCATACAGGATAAACCCAAGGAGAAACACGCTGAGACACATAGTGATAAAATTGGCAAAAATTAAAGACAAAGAAAAGTTATTGAAAGCAGAAAGAGAAAAATGACAAATAACATACAAGGGAACTCCCATAAGGTTAACAGGTGATTTCTCAGCAGAAACTCTACAAGCCAGAAGAGAGTGGCATGATATACTTAATGTGATAAAAGGGAAGAACTTACAACCCAGATTACTCTACCTGGCAAGGATCTCATTCAGATTCGATGGAGAAATCAAAAGCTTTACAGACAAACAAAAGCGAAGAGAATTCAGCACCACCAAACCAGCTCTACAACAAATGCTAAAGGAACTTCTCTAAGAGGGAAACACAAGAGAAGAAAAGGATCTACAAAAAGAAACCCAAAACAATCAAGAAAATGGTCATAGGAACATACATATCAATAATTATCTTAAACGTGAATGAATTAAATGCTCCAACCACAAAAAACAGGCTGGCTGAATGGATACAAAAACAAGACCCATATATACGCTGTCTACAAAAGACCCACTTCAGACCTAAGGACACATACAGACTGAAAGTGAAGGGATGGAAAATGATATTCCATGCAAATGGAAATCAAAAGAAAGCTGGAGTAACTATACTCATATCAGATTAAATAGACTTTTAAATAAAGTATGTTACAAGAGACAAGGAAGGACACTACATAGTGATCAAGGGATCAATCCAAGAAGAAGATATAACAATTTAAAATATATATGCACCCAACATAGGAGCACCTAAATATATAAGGCAACTAGTAACTGCTATAAATGAGGAAATCGACAGTAACACAATAATAGTGAGGGACTTTAGCACCTCACTTACACCAATGGACAGATCATCCAAAATGAAAATAAATAAGGAAATAGAAGATTTAAATGACATAATAGACCAGATAGGTTTAATTGATATTTATAGGACATTCCATCCAAAAACAGCAGACTTTCTTCTCAAGTTCGCACAGAACATTCTCCAGGATAGATAACATCTTGGGTCACAAATCAAGCCTCAATAAATTTAAGAAAATTGAAATCATATCAAACATATCAAAAATCTTTTCTGACCACAATGCTATGAGATTAGAAATGAATTACAGGGAAAAAAATGTAAAAAACAGAAACACATGGAGGTTAAACAATACGTTATTAAACAACCAAGAGATCACTAAAGAAATCAAAGAGGAAATCAAAAAATACCTAGAGACAAATGACAATGAAAACACGACGATTGAAAACCTATGAGATGCAGCAAAAGCAGTTCTAAGAGGGAAGTTTATAGCTATACAAGCCTACCTCAAGAAACAAGAAAATCTCAAGTAAACAATCAAATCTTACACCTAAAGGAACTAGAGAAAGAAGAATAAACAAAACCCAAAGTTAGCAGAAGGAAAGAAATCATAAATATCAGAGCAGAAATAAATGAAATAGAAACAAAGAAAACAATAGCAAAGATCAATAAAACTAAAAGCTGGTTCCTTGTGAAGATAAACAAAAATTGATAAACCATTAGCCAGACTCATCAAGAAAAAGAGGGAGAGGACACAAATCAATAAAATTAGAAATGAAAACGGAGAAGTTACAAGACACACCACAGAAATACAAAGCATCTTAAGAGATTACTAAAAACAACTCTATGCCAATAAAATGGACAATCTGGTAGAAATGGAGAAATTCTTAGAAAGGTATAACCTTCAAAGACTGAACCAGGACGAAACAGAAAATACAAACAGACCAATCACAAGTATTGAAATTGAAACTGTGATTAAAAATCTTCCAACAAACAAATGCCCAGGACCAGATGGCTTCACAGGTGAATTCTATCAAACATTTAGAGAAGAGCTAACACCCATCCTTCTCAAACTCTTCCAGAAAATTGCAGAGGAAGAAACACACCCAAACTCATTCTATGAGGCCACCATCACCCTGATACCAAAACAAGACAAAGATACTACAAAAAAAGAAAATTACAGACCAATATCACTGATGAATATAGATGCAAAAATCCTCAACAAAATACTAGCAAAGAGAATCCAATAACACATTAAAAGGATCATACACCATGATCAAGTGGGATTTATTCCAGGGAGGCAAGGATTCTTCAATATATGCAAATCAATCAATGTGATACACCATATTAAAAAATTGAAGAATAAAAACCATATGATCATCTCAATAGAGGCAGAAAAAGCTTTTGACAAAATTCAACACCCATTTATGATAAAAGGTCTCCGTAAAGAGGGCATAGAGGGAACTTACATCAACATAATAAAGGGCATATATGACAAATCCACAGCAAACATCATTCTCAATGGTGAAAAACTGAAAGCATTTCCTCTAAGATCAGGAACATTCTCACCATTATTATTCAACATTGTTTTGGAAGTCCTAGCCATGGCAATCACAGAATAAAAAGAAATAAAAGAATACAAATTGGAAAAGAAGAAGTAGAACTGTCACTGATTGCAGATGACATGATACTATACATAGGGAATCCTAAAAATGCCACCAGAAAACTACTAGAGCTAATCAATGAATTTCGTAATATTGCAGGATATAAAATTAATGCACAGAAATCTCTGGCATTCCTATACACTAATGATGTAAAATCTGAAAGAGAAATTATGGAAACACTCTCATTTACCATTGCAACAAAAAGAATAGCATACCAAGGAATAAACCTACCTAGGGAGACAAAAGACCTGTATGCAGAAAGCTATAAGACACTGATGAAAAAAATTAAAGGTGATACCAACAGATGGAGAGATATACCATGTTCTTGGATTGGAAGAATCAATATTGTGAAAATGACCATACTACCCAAAGCAATCTACAGATTCAATGAAATCCCTATCAAATTACCAATGGCATTTTTTACAGAACTAGAACAAAAAACCTTAAAATATGTATGGAGACACAAAAGACCCCGAATAGCCAAAACAGTCTTGAGGGAAGAAAACGGAGCTGGAGGAATCAGACTCCCTGACTTCAGCATATACTACAAAGTTACAGTAATCAAGACAATATGGTACTGGCACAAAAACAGAAACATACATCAATGGAACAAGAAAGAAAGCCCAGGGATTAACCCACGCACCTATGGTCAACTAATCTATGAAAAAGGAGGAAAAGATATACAATGGAGAAAAGACAGTCTCCTCAATAACTGGTGATGGGAAAACTGGACAGCTACATGTAAAATAATGAAATTAGAACCCTTCATAACACCATACACAAAAATATACTCAAAATGGATTCAAGACCCAAATGTAAGTTTGGACACTATAAAACTCTTAGAGGAAAACATAAGAAAAACAATTTTTGACATAAATCACAGCAAGATCTTTATTGATCCAACTCCTAGAGTAGTGGAAATAAAAACAAAAGTATAGAAATGGGACCTAATGGGGGTGGAGACCTTGAAGATGGCGGAAGAGTAAGACGCAGAGATCACCTTCCTCCCCACAGATACACCAGAAATACATCTACACGTGGAACAACTCCTACAGAACACCTACTGACGGCTGGCAGAAGACCTCAGACCTCCCAAAAGGCAAGAAACTCCCCACGTACCTGGGTAGGGCAAAAGAAAAAAAAAAAAAACAGAGACAAAAGAATAAGGATGGCACCTGCACCAGTGGGAGGGAGCTGTGAAGGAGGAAAAGTTTCCACACACTAGGAAGCCCCTTCGTGGGTGGAGGCAGAGTGGGGAGCTTCGGAGCCGCGGAGAAGTGCACAGCAACAGGGGTGCAGAGGGCAAAGCAGGGAGATTCCCGCACAGAGGATTGGTGTCAACTGGCACTCACCAGCACCGAGGCGGGTGGGGCTGCGAGCTGAGGCTCGGGTTTCAGTCTGAGTGCAGGGAGAGGACTGGGGTTGGTGGCTGCAACATAGCCTGAAGGGGTTAGTGCACCACAGCTAGCCGGGAGGGAATCCGGGGAAAAGTCTGCACCTGCCGAAGAGGCAAGAGACTTTTTGTTCCTTCTTTCTTTCCTGGTGCGCGAGGAGAGGGGTTTAAGAGCGCTGCTTAAAGGAACTCCAGAGACGGGCGTGAGCCACGGCTAAAAGCGTGAAACCCAGAGATGGGCGCGAGCAGCGGCTAAAAGCACGGACCCCAGAGATGGGCGTGAGCCGCGGCTAAAAGCACGGACCCCAGGGACAGGCGGGAGACGCTAAGGCTGCTGCTCGTGCCACAAAGGGGCCTGTGTGCGAGCACAGGTCACTATCCACACCCCTCTTCCGGGGAGCCTGTGCAGCCCGCCACTGCCAGGTTCCCGAGATCCAGGGACACCTCCCCCGGGAGAACGCACGGCGGGCCTCAGGCTGGTGCAACGTCACGCCGGCCTCTGCCGCCGCAAGCCTGCCCCGCAGACAGTGCCGCTCCCTCCCCCAGGCCTGAGTGCGCCAAAGCCCCCAAATCAGCGGCACCTTTACCCCGTCCTGTCTGAGCAAAAAACAGACGCCCTCCAGCGACCTACACGCAGAGGCGGGGCCAAATCCAAAGCTGAGCCCCTGTGAGCTGTGAGAACAAAGAAGAGAAAGGGAAATCTCTCCCAGCAGCCTCAGAAACAGCGGATTAAAGCTCCACAATCAACTTGATGTACCCTGCATCTGTGGAATACATGAATAGACAACGAATCATCCCAAATTGAGGAGGTGGGCTTCGAGAGCAAGATATATGATTTTTTTTCCCATTTTCCTCTTTTTGTGAATGTGTATGTGCATGCGTCTGTGTGAGATCTTGTCTGTATACCTTTGCTTCCACCATTTGTCCTAGGGTTCTATCCCTCCATTGTTTTTTATTTAATTTTTTTCTTAATAATTAATTTTAATAACTTTATTATACTTTACCTTCTTTCTTTCTTTTTTCTTTCTTTCTTTCTTTCTTTCTTTCTTTCTTTTTTTCTTTCTTTCTTTCTTTCTTTCTTTCTTTCTTTCTTTCTTTCTTT
>NW_021703774.1:71630499-71648369 GCF_005190385.1 Monodon monoceros | reverse complement strand
TTCTTTCTTTCTTTCTTTCTTTCTTTCTTTCTTTCTTTCTTTCTTTCCTTCCTTCCCCTCTTTAGACAACGAATGATCCCAAATTGAGGAGGTAGTCTCGGAGACCAAAATTTATGATTTTTTTCCCCTTTACCTCTTTTTGTGAGGGTGTATGTGTACGTTTCTGTGTAAGATTTTGTCTGTATAGCTTTGCTTCCAACATTTGTCCTAAGCTTCTATCAGTCCCTTTTATTTTTCTAAATAATTATTTTTAATTCAATAACTTTATTATACTTTATTTTATTTTACTGTATCTTCTTTCTTTCTGTCATTTTTCCTTCCTTCCCTCCTTCCTTCCTTCCTCCCTCCCTCCCTCTCTACTTTCTATCCTTCTTGCCTTCTTTCCTTCTTTCTTTCTTTCTTCCTTCCTTCCTTACTACCTTCCTTCCTTTCTTTCTTTCTTTCTTCATACTTCTACTAATTCTCTCTACTTTTTCTCCCTTTTATTCTGAGCTGTGTGGATGAAAGGCCCTTGGTGCTCCAGCCAGGAGTCAGGGCTCTGTCTCTGAGGTGGGAGAGCCAACTTCAGGACACTGGTCAACAAGAGACCTCCCAGCACCACAAAATATCAAATCCCGAAAATCTCCCAGAGACCTCCATCTTAACACCAGCACCCAGCTTCACTCAACGACCAGCAAGCTACAGTGCTGGACAACCTATGCCAAACAACTAGCAAAACAGGAACACAACCCCACCCATTAGCAGAGAGGCTGCCTAAAATCATAATAAGTCCACAGACACACCCAAAACACACCACGAGATGTGAACCTACCCACTAGAGAGACAAGATCCAGCCTCATCCACAACAACACAGGCACTAGTCCCCTCCACCAGGAAGCCTACACAACCAACTGAACCAACCTTAGCCACTGGAGACAGACATCAAAAACAATGGGAACTATGAATCTGCAGCCTGTAAAAAGGAGACCCCAAACACAGTAAGATAAGCAAAATGAGAAGACAGAAAAAAAACACAGATAAAGGAACAAGATAAAAATGCACCAGACCTAACAAATGAAGAGGAAATAGGCAGTCTACCTGAAAAAGAATTCAGAATATGATAGTAAGGATGATCCAAAATCTTGGAAATAGAATGGACAAAATGCAAGAAACAGTTAACAAGGAGCTAGAAGAAATAAAGATGAAAAAGCAATGATGAACAACACAATAAATGAAATTAAAAGTACTCTAGATGGGATCAATAGCAGAATAACTGAGGCAGAAGAACGGATAAGTGACCTGGAAGATAAAATAGTGGAAATAACTACTGCAGAGCAGAATAAAGAAAAAAGAATGAAAAGAACTGAGGACAGTCTCAGAGACCACTGGGACAACATTAAATGCACCAGTATTCGAATTATAGGGATTCCAGAAGAAGCAGAGAAAAAGAAAGGGACTGAGAAAATATTTGAAGACATTATAGTTGAAAACTTCCCTAATATGGGAAAGGAAATAGTGAATCAAGTCCAGGAAGCACAGAGAGTCCCATACAGGATAAATCGAAGGAGAAATATGCCAAGACACATATTAATCAAACTGTCAAAAATTAAATACAAAGAAAGCTTATTAAAAGCAGCAAGGGAAAAACAACAAATAACACACAAGGGAATCCCCATAAGGTTAACAGCTGATCTCTCAGCAGAAATCCTGCAAGACAGAAGTGAATGGCAGGACATACTGAAAGTGATGAAGGAGAAAAACCTGCATCCAAGATTACTCTACCCAGCAAGGATCTCATTCAGATTTGATGGAGAAATTAAAAACATTACAGACAAGCAAAAGCTGAGAGAGTTCAGCACCACCAAACCAGCTTTACAACAAATGCTAAAGGAACTTCTCTAGACAAGAAACACAAGAGAAGGAAAAGACATATAATAACGAACCCAAAACAATTTAGAAAATGGGAATAGGAACATACATAGCGATCATTACCTTAAATGTAAATGGACTAAATGTTCCCACCAAAAGACACAGATTGGCTGAATGGATACAAAAACAAGACCCATATATATGTTGTCTACAAGAGACCCACTTCAGACCTGAGACACATACAGACTGAAAGTAAGGGGATGGAAAAAGATGTTCCATGCAAATGGAAACCAAAAGAAAGCTGGAGTAGCAATTCTCATATCAGACAAAATAGACTTTAAGTTAAAGACTATTAGAAGAGACAAAGAAGGACACTATATAATGATCAAGGATCGATCCAAGAAGAAGATATAACAATTGTAAATATTTATGCACCCAACATAGGAGCACCTCAATACATAAGGCAAATACTAACAGCCATAAAAGGGGAGATCGACAGTAACACATTCATAGTAGGGGACTTTAACACCCCACTTTCACCCATGGACAGATCATCCAAAATGAAAATAAATAAGGAAACACAAGCTTTAAATGATACATTAAACAAGATGGACTTAATTGATATTTATAGGACACTCCATCCACAAACAACAGAATACACATTTTTCTCAAGTGCTCATGGAACACTCTCCAGGATAGATCATATCTTGGGTCACAAATCAATCCTTAGTAAATTTAAGAAAATTGAAATTGTATCAAGTATCTTTTCCGACCACAACACCATGAGCCTAGATATCAATTACAGGAAAAGATCTGTAAAAAATACAAACACATGGAGGCTAAACAATACACTACTTAATAATGAAGTGATCACTGAAGAAATCAAAGAGGAAATAAAAAAATACCTAGAAACTAATGACAATGGAGACACAACAACCCAAAACCTATGGGATGCAGCAAAAGCAGTTCTAAGGGGGAAGTTTATAGCAATACAATCCTACCTTAAGAAGCAGGAAACATCTCGAATAAACAACGTAAGCTTGCACCTCAAGCAATTAGAGAAAGAAGAACAAAAAATCCCCAAAGCTAGCAGAAGGAAGGAAATCATAAGAATCAGATCAGAAATAAATGAAAAAGAAATGAAGGAAACAATAGCAAAGATCAATAAAACTAAAAGCTGGTTCTTTAAGAACATAAACAAAATAGACAAACCACTAGCCAGACTCATCAAGAAAAAAAGGGAGAAGACTCAAATCAATAGAATTAGAAATGAAAAAGGAGAAGTAACAACTGACACTGCAGAAATAAAAAAGATCATGAGAGATTACTACAAGCAACTCTATACCAATAAAATGGACAATCTGAAAGAAATGGACAAATTCTTAGAAGTACACAACCTGTCAATACTGAATCAGGAAGAAATAGAAAATATGAACAGACAAATCACAAGCACTGAAATTGAAACTGTGATTAAAAATCTTCCAACAAGCAGAAGCCCAGGACCAGATGGCTTCACAGGCGAATTCTATCAAACATTTATAGAAGAGCTAACACCTATCCTTCTCAAACTCTTCCAAAATATAGCAGAGGGAGGAACACTCCCAAATTCCTTCTACGAGGCAACCATCTCCTTGATACCAAAACCAGACAAGGATGTCACAAAGAAAGAAAACTACAGGCCAATATTACTGATGAATATAGATGCAAAAATCCTCAACACAATACTAGCAAACAGAATCCAACAGCACATTAAAAGGATCATACCACATGATCAAGTTGGGTTTACTCCAGGATTGCAAGGATTCTTCAATATATGCAAATCTATCAATGTGATAAACCATATTAACAAATTGAAGGAGAACAAACATATGATCATCTCAATAGATGCAGAGAAAGCTTTTGACAAAATTCAACACCCATTTATGATATAAACCCTGCAGAAAGTAGGCATAGAGGGAACTTTCCTCAACATAATAAAGGCCATATATGACAAGCCCACAGCCCAACATCATGCTCAATGGTGAAAAACTGAAAACATTTCCACTGAGATCAGGAACAAGGCAATGTTGCCCACTCTCACTACTCTTATTGAACATAGTTTTGGAAGTTTCAGCCACAGCAATCAGAGAAGAAAAGGATATAAAAGGGATCCAAATCGGAAAAGAAGTAAAGCTTTCACTGTTTGCAGATGACATGATACTATACATAGAGAATCCTAAAGACGCTACCAGAAAACTACTAGAGCTAATCAATGAATTTGGTAAAGTAGCAGGATGCAAAATTAATGCACAGAAATCTCTGGCATTCCTATATACTAATGATGAAAAATCTGAAAGTGAAATCAAGAAAACACTCCCATTTACCATTGCAACAAAAAGAATAAAATATCTAGGAGTAAACCTACCTAAGGAGACAAAAGACCTGTATGCAGAAAATTATAAGACACTGATGAAAGAAATTAAAGATGATACAAATAGATGGAGAGATATACCATGTTCTTGGATTAGAAGAATCAACATTGTGAAAGTGACTCTACTACCCAAAGCAATCTATAGATTCAATGCAATCCTTATCAAACGACCACTGGCATTTTTCACAGAACTAGAATAAAAAATTTCACAATTTGTATGGAAACACAAAAGACCTCGAATAGCCAAAGCAATCTTGAGAACGAAAAACGCAGCTGGAGGAATCAGGCTCCCTGACTTCAGACTATACTACAAAGCTACAGTAATCAAGACAGTATGGTAATGGCACAAAAACAGAAAGATAGATCAGTGGAACAGGTTAGAAAACCCAGAGATAAACCCACGCACATATGGACACCTTATCTTTGATAAAGGTGGCAGGAATGTACAGTGGAGAAAGGACAGCCTCTTCAGTAAGTGGTGCTGGGAAAACTGGACAGATACATGTAAAGGTATGAGATTAGATCACTCCCTAACACCATACATAAAAATAAGCTCAAAATGGATTAAAGACCTAAATGTAAGGCCAGAAACTATCAAACTCTTAGAGGAAAACATAGGCAGAACACTCTATGACATAAATCACAGCAGGATCCTTTCTGACCCACCTCCTAGAGAAATGGAAATAAAAACAAAAATAAACAAATGGGACCTAATGAAACTTCAAAGCTTTTGCACAGCAAAGGAAACCATAAACAAGACCAAAAGACAACCGTCAGAATGGGAGAAAATATTTGCAAATGAAGCAACTGACTAAGGATTAATATCAAAAATTTACAAGCAGCTCAATAACAAAAAAACAAACAACCCAATCCAAAAATGGGCAGAAGACCTAAATAGACTTTTCTCCAAAGAAGATATACAGACTGCCAACAAACACATGAAAGAATGCTCAACATCATTAATCATTAGAGAAATACAAATCAAAGCTACAATGAGATATCATCTCACACCAGTCAGAATGGCCATCATCAAAAAATCTAGAAACAATAAATGCTGGAGAGGGTGTGGAGAAAAGGGAATACTCTTGTGCTTCTGGTGGGAATGTGAATTGGTTCAGCCACTATGGAGAACAGTATGGAAGTTCCTTAAAAACTACAAATAGAACTACCATATGACCCAGCAATCCCACTACTGGGCATATACCCTGAGAAAACCAAAATTCAAAAAGAGTCATGCACCAAAATGTTCATTGCAGCTCTATTTACAATAGCCCGGAGACGGAAACAACCTAAGTGCCCATCATCGGATGAATGGATAAAGAAGATGTGGCACATATATACAATGGAATATTACTCATCCATAAAAAGAAACGAAATTGAGCTATTTGTAATGCTGTGGATAGACCTAGAGTCTGTAATACAGAGTGAAGTAAGTCAGAAAGCAAAAGACAAATACCGTATGCTAACACATATATATGGAATATAAGGGAAAATAATGTCATGAAGAACCTAGGGGTAAGACAGGAATAAAGACACAGACCTACTTGAGAATGGACTTGAGGGTATGGGGAGGGGGAAGGGTGAGATGTGACAGGGCGAGAGAGAGTCATGGACATATATACACTAACAAACGTAAGGTAGATAGCTAGTGGGAAGCAGCCTCATGGCACAGGGATATCAGCTCGGTGCTTTGTGACCGCCAGGAGAGGTGGGATAGGGACGGTGTGAGGGAGGGAGACGCAAGAGGGAAGGGATATGGGAACATATGTATATGTATAACTGATTCAGTTTGTTATAAAGCAGAAACTAACAGACCATTGTAAAGCAATTATACCCCATTAAATATGTTTAAAAAAATGGGATCTAATGAAACTTCAAAGCTTTTGCACAGCAAAGGAAACCATAAACAAGACGAAAAGACAAGCATTAGAATGGGAGAATATATTTGCAAATGAATCAATGGACAAATGATTAATCTCCAAAATATATAAACAGCTCATGCAGCTAAATATTAAAGAAACAAACAACCCAATCCAAAAATGGGCAGAAGAGCTAAATAGACATTTCTCCAAAGAAGACATACAGATGGCCAAGAAGCACATGAAAAGCTGCTCAACATCACTAATTATTAGAGAAATGTAAATCAAAACTACAATGAGGTATCACCTCACTCCAGTTAAAATGGGCATCATCAGAAAATCCATGAGCAACAAATCCTGGAGAGGATGTGGAGAAAAGGGAACCCTCTTGCACTGTTGGTGGGAATGTGAATTGGTTCAGCCACTATGGAGAACAGTATGGAGGTTCCTTAAAAAACTAAAAATATAATTACCATATGACCCAGCAATCCCAATCCTGGGCATATACCCAGAGAAAACCATAATTCAAAAAGATACCTGCACCCCAATATTCATTGCAGCACTATTTACAATAGCCAGGTCATAGAAGCAACCTAACTGCCTATTGACAGACTAAAGGATAAAGAAGAAGTGGCATATATATATATATATATATATATATATATATATATATATACACAATGGAATATTACTCAGGCATAAAAAGGAACAAAATTGAGTCATTTGTTGAGACGTGGATGGACCTAGAGACTGTCATACAGAGGGAAGTAAGTCAGAAAGAGAAAAACAAATATCGTATATTAACGCATGTATGTGGAACCTAGAAAAATGGTACAGATGAATCGGTTTGCTGGGCAGAAATTGAGACACAGATGTAGAGAACAAACGTATGGACACCAAGGGGGAAAAACGTTGTGGGGTGGGGATTCTGTTGTGCTGAATTGGGTGATTAATATTGATATGTATACACTGATGTGTATAAAATTGATGACTAATAAGAACCTGCAGTATAATGGAAACAAACCATCAAACCAAAAAAGACAACTAATACTAAACTTTCTTTGGTTTATTTGTATGGATATATGTTAATATAAATGTTTCAGACATTACATGAAATTTCTAAAAATCTTATATGTTCTTCTATAATGTTATAAGTCATAATTCTAGTTATAACTTTAAAATGTATATCTCAGAAATAACTAAATTTCCTTGTCAATTGCATTACCATGAACTTTCATCAAATCTTTAACTGTGGACATTTTTAAGTTTTTTGTCATTTACAGAGAGTTCTGGGTGTACTCTGATGCTTTTGCAAAAATATTCCTATAAAAGGGTTTCATCTTCAAGGAATTCATGGAAAACACACTGATAATTAGAGTTTTCTGGTAACTGACTATACTGCTGAAGTGAATGAATAAGCATTTTCAAAACTCTAAAGCAAAATTGATGAATTCATAAAAGTGCTAACAAAAGATTAAGATGAAAAAAAATTAATTACATGGGACTGAGTGAACTGATGAGGATGATTATAATTTTTGTGACATTCTGTTTGAACAACAACAAAAACCCCACAAGGAATCAGAGGCAAAAATTATACAAATCAATTTTCACTGCAAAGTAAAGGACTGTTACAGTGGGGATTACTGGACTGAATGTCAATATTACAACATAGTATGAGTGTGTTTCATGTTTGGTACTTGCAGTCATTGTTGTGATCATCCATTTACAATGCTTGGTGTCAGTTTATTTATCTCTTGTAAAAATAAAGTACAGTTCATGCGTGTGAAAGAAAAGAAAGAAAGAAAGAAATGATTGGAGGACTGAATTATATCAGGTGCCTAATAAGTTTCTGAGGGAATTGAGAACTAAATACACTATGTGCCAAAACAAAAAAGTAAGATTTTCAAGATTCCTTACGACTTACCAGCCCACCTTTCCCCACTTTCCAACTTACCCAAATCAGATATGGTCAGTACAGGTGACTAAAAGGGAATATCTACTCTGAAATGGATACAAGGCCCCCAGAGAATAATGGATAAAGGAAGCTGTCTCAGAGAATAGTATCAGATCCAAAGAGAGCCAAGGAGGGGAAGTAACACAGAGATGCTCAAACATTGTTATTCTGTTGTATGATAGTTATTCTTTCAGGCTTTCCCTCCGGGTTTATTGAGGTATAATTGACAAATTAAATTGTACCAATTTGCAGTGTATAATGTGATGATTTGACATATGTGTATTTTGTGCAGTGATTACCACCATCAGTCAATTAGTATATTAATCACTTCATCATTAACCATGTAATGTGTGTATGTCTCTCTGTTTGTGTGTGTGTGTGTGTGTGTGTGTGTGTGTGATGAGAATGCTTACGGTCTAATTCAGATACACATCTGAGTGCTATTAGCTAGATCAACATGCTGTACTGTACACTCTGAGGACTCATTCATGTATGATTGCAGGTTTGTACCCTTGGCTGAACATCTCCACTTTTGCCCTACCCCTCAGACCCTGCTGACCACCATTCTACTCTCTGTTTCTGTGACATCTGTGAGTTTGGAAACACATTCCTAAATAAACAATGGTCTGAAGAAGAAATAACAAATAAATAGAAAATACCTTTAGATGAATGAAAATGAAAAGAAAACATACAGAGCTTTAGAGATAAATGTAATGAAGCACAAAGAGAGCAACGTACAGCTGGACATATCTATTTTACAAAAGATGAAAGTTCTCAAATCAGTAAGCTGATAGACATCTATGCATTTGTGTGGGTTTATGAAAATTGAAAACTCCTAACACTAAATTCAGCAAATTGTAAGCAGTGATTATTTTTGGCCATTTAATAAATGTGCTCATTTTTGAAAAGCTTTATGATTTCCCCATTGTACATTATATGATGTAACTTCATTCGTGTAACAAATTATCATAATATTTAAAAAAATATATAGTAGTCAGTAAGATATGGCTGAGCTGCAGGGAAAGGTTACGTCCTGGCCTTCTGGCACATGCCTAGCTGATGACTCTTTCACAGTTTTCAAGCGTCTCCTCTTTCTGTTCCTCTCCTCCTCACTCTCCTCATCTTCCTGCTGTCCCATTATAAACCCACATTCCAAAGAAGTGTCCTGATTATTTGGGCAAGACAAGTTACTAGGGCAGTTCTTCCTTCTGACTGGTGGAAGAATTATGAAAGATATGAAAGGACTATTACTAAATGCATGGGCAACATGTCAAAGTACCAAGTTGGACTGTTAAGGGGAAGATAATGGCAGTGAAGGTAATATTGCAGGTTGAGGGTTCTGGATCATGAAGAGGAAGACAGAGAATAAACAAAGATTTTTTTTCAAATTACTGTCTTCAAATACCTAAAACATTGTTGGAATTAGTGGAGCAATGCAAATATATCAGATGTACCGTAAGTTCATATTTCACCCAGATATCAGATCTTTAGGGCTTTGCTTCTCTCTCCCCTCCCAACGTCGCTCTGAATCATATATATGTGATGTTGTGAGTCTCAAATGTTATCTTATATCTAATTTTGGTTTCAAACAATTGAAACCTGGTATTTACTTATGGAATACAAGAGATTTATTTCCTGATAAAGAAATTTTAAGCACACGACAGCGGTCTAGGGAAGAGTTCATGTCAGGTGAGATGGGACATCCTGATTCCATTAAACATGTGTTCCCACATTCTACAGTATCATAAAACGAGATTTGCAACTCTATTCCTAAACCAGACAGGAGTCTTCACCAGCCATTACCCATCACAAGACTCTTCAGTGCCCAAGGGGACAGCATAGAAAAAACTAGTGTTTGTGTCCAGGATAGAAGGGAGGAACTGTAGAAAAACTGTTAACATCTAAATCACTGAAAAGGCAGAAATGAAATCTTTCGTGGACGTGCTAAGGCAATGGTTCCTGAACTTCAGTTATTTGCTAATAGCTCATTATATTTGTCGTAATTCCACACCCCATGTGTCATATTACATTAATATGTTTGGCTTTAAATTCACTTCAGAATACCTTTGAAAATTTTTATTTTAATTGGCCATAGGTAATCATGTACATGAAATGACAGATGAAATATTCAAATTATATATTACAACATGTATGTACATATATAAATACAGACATATGTTACACAAAGAGGGACAAGGACACAGAGAGAGTGAGATTAAAATGTCTGGAACACGCACAGCTGAAATTCTTCTGGAAGTCCATCTGACAGGGGAACACTTTTTACCTGAGGGAGTGTCAGCCTTGTTCTATTCAGGCTGTCAGTGGATTGGATGAGAATTTCCCACATTATAGAGGGCAACCGCCTTAACTCAGGCCACTGATTTAAATAATACTCTAATCCAAAATCATTCTTACAGAAACACACAGAATAATGTTTGACCAGAAAACTGGGGACCTGTGCCAGTGAATCTGACCCATAAATTAACCATAAAACCTTCCTTCCAGCACATTGACAAAATGTAGGAATAAAGTAGAGCAGGAAATAGGTTTATTTGACATATGCTCCAACATGACCAAATTGGAAATTGCAAAAAATAGTTCTAAATATAACAAAATTATTATTGTTGATGAAGAATCTGTATATGAATGGCAATGAACTTCAGTGTCTACATTTTTGATAAAGTGATTTCAACTTTCTCTTGAATATACCCATAGATTTGATGTGAAACCACGTGTTTAAATAATTCATAACTATTAAAAACATACAAAATTAGTTGCGTCAATGGCATTTCACAATAGATTGGGTTTCCCAATAAATTCAAAGTGACAGGAAGCCAGAAAATTTGAACAATCCTCTGAGAGTTCTTCGAAAATTGAAGACATCCAAAGAGCATAGTTGGGAGAAATTAGATTGGAGCATGTGTTATGTCACTTTTGGGAGGTATGAGCAAAAAGCTTCATTTCTGTTTTATGTCTAGAGTCTGAGCTGTGAGCTCATCTGAGTTATGGTAGGGGATGCTATGTGCTTAGTGAATACCTTGGGGCAGGAAGTAAAACATACTTATAAAGGTCACAGGAATCTGACTGCTGGATGTTCTTTATTTGAAGGAGCAAACAGTGAAAGGAGGACTATAGTGGTCAACACTTTACTACACATTTCTAAGTGTCATGATAGGAAAACATATGAGATGATCTGCAAATTTCCCTCAGTCCATTTTTGAAGACGAAAGGAGACTTTGTTTAGCAAGCCATGAATCAAGGGGAAATGAATTGTAAGGAAGACTTGAGGTAAAGAAACATGTGTCACAAGGCAGCAAGGCCCGTTTCAAACCAGTATGTACAACAAAATTGCCACCAGATCAAGTGCAACTAGGCGGGCAGTTTTAGAAGTCAATGATGGTGAAAGATAGAGAAGGGTCATCCTCCACAGTCAAGGAAGGGAACTTTTGACTATAAATTAGAGAACGCTCCAAGTGCTCCCACTACCTTAAACCTCTGAAACTGAGGGCTAAGGTAGGGACTCTGTGAGTCATGAGAACATAATCGAGTGGGAGATCCTGGAACAGGATATTTCATGTTTGCAGAGTCCCTGCCAAGTCAGTTATGGATGGATTTACATTTGGGTTGGGAAATGATTGGACCAGGCCAGTTTTGGTAGCTCCTCTTCCCCCTGGGAGGGGCAGCAAGCCCCAATAAATAGGTTCTCTGCTGCTCGATGGCTATCCTCCTGCTACTCGAGTTCCAATTGACTTTGGAAAACCTGGTGAGTCTGATTCTTCAGTTCAATTTTTTTCTTGGAAACCCGATTGTTGACCTTATGCTGGAGACAGCAAGTTTGATGGGTCCAAAGTTATGATCATGGGTATAATGCTATTTGGTGGATGGGAACGTGGAATGTGGGCACAATGTTGTATTGTATTTACTAGATTTCTGATACTAGTTTGAATTCCTCTATTGAAAAAGAAATTAACAGGAAATTTTGGCATGAAGGGATAAAAAGCAAAGTATTTACCTTTTTCTGTGCCTTTCTCTTGGACTTCTGCTGTGCTTTCAGAGGCATTTATCTTAGAAGGTGTGATGCCCTTACATTCATCCTGATTGCCCTTTGCTCTGTACATAAGTCATCCTGTCGGGACCACATGAGACAAAATGGTGATAGAAATTGCTTGTGAGCTTGCCCAGGATTTTAGAACTTGTGATTGCCTTTTTTGAAGATGTCATTTTCATTAAAAAAATGAAAGAGATAAAGAAAGAAACCAAAGAGAAAACACAACTTCTTTCTTTAAATCAAAGATATTTTCTTTGGATAAGTTGTATGAGAAAAGAGAAGATTTTCTCTGGGCTGATGAAATGATTTTCCGAAGAGTGAGAGAGAAGACAGAAATTCATTTAAAGCTATTAAAGAGATTAAAGCACATACTTAGAGTTTGAGGAGATATATCTGTTATTGATATATTTGTTATTCCACAAGCTTCTGCTCTTTTCTCTATAGGAATTCCTTCTTGTAAACACGGTCATATACTTTCTTTTAGATATTAAGACTCCAGAAAGATGTCTTCCCAACATCAGCAGTGCAAGCAGCCCTGTCAGCCACCACCAGTGTGCACACCTAAGTGTCCTGACCCTTGCCCACCTTGCAAGTGTCCAGACCCTTGCCGACCTGTAAAGTGCCCTTACCCATGCGTGCCTCAGCAGTGCAAGCAGAAATGCCCTCCTGGGGCACCTGCTCATCATTGCTAGCAGAAGTGCCCACCCAAGAGGATGTAAGAGCTTGAGCTTTTATCTGCATCTGGAAAGGATAAGGACAATCGACTCAACTAGCTCCAGAGCTCCACCTTCCTCTTCTCTTCAAAGCCTATCATGGATACGGAAGAAGCTTCTCCACCCTTCAGCCTCAGTATGCGTGTGGTGCTTCCTGACAGACAGAGGTTTCCTATCTGAGGCTGCTAAATGGTTAGCCTCTCAGAGGGGCCCTAGAAAGTATAGCAGAACCTCAGAAAGAAGAGCAGCAGCTCTCCTCCTGGGCACCCTCTGAGGATTCTCTCGCTGTCTTCTGTGTCGGTCGGTCACCTGGGCATGTGTTTCTACGACCTGAGCAATTGTTACTTATCCTCCACTTCCTGAATAAAATACAATTCATTTGTGTGATGGGAAAAAATTTTTTTCTTCTAAAACCTGCTTTTAACAATATCATATCATAATTTTGCTTAGTTTCTATCCTTCTATGATCCCGAGCTTCTGGCTCTCACAGTCAGTGTTATCTGAATTTTTAGTCATATCAATGATTATTTCTATACAGTTTCAAATCCAGGTTATTTTCCCAATTAGTGCTTTATTGATTTGAGGAACAAATTATTTAACTTTTTGGGATTTCAATACCTTTAATAAACTTTGGGGAAAATCACATTTACTGTGCCAACTTGCTTAGGCATAAAAATTTCATGAATGTGTTTCATTTAGTTGGCAAAATGCCGAGCACATAATTGGCATTTGAAAGGTGGCCAATCATCATTGTCCCTGTCATCATCACCGTCACCATGACCAGCACTGTCACCACCACCCCCAGGTGTTCCAGAAGGGGAGTGGCTCAGACATACCTAGTAGAGCAAGCAAGGATATTCTTAAACTCTATTACCCGTTCATATTCTGTGTTCCTTTTCTTTTCCAATTTAAATGAATTTTCAATGTGACACCACAGAATAACCAGTTTGGGAAATTAGTGGGATGCTCTGTATAAAATTATAGTAGTTCTGTATTCATGGGTAGTACAAATAAAGGGAATTTAAAGGGAACTTACCAGGCAAAGTGCTGCCTGCTCTCCATGTGTACAATGTGCTCTTCTTACTAAAAAATTCAACAAGCTCAGGGTCTTACATTTTTCACCTCGGAAATTACATTCTTGATTATTTTGACTCCACCTGTGAGGTACACTGGGGATTCCAATGTTTACCCTGATTTACAAAATGATTGTTGCTATGCAGCTTGTTTTCCAAATGCTTAGATTACTGGTCCAGTAAGCTGTGAAAAGGGATGTGTTCATTAAGCATATCTCCTCTTGTGATTAGAAGTAAAGGAGCCAAAGATGCCAGGACTGCACAAGCAAAAAGATGCCCATGTTACACCTCAACGCTCATCAGACTATGACATTACTGTAAAATTGACTCTGATATTTGGGAGTTGTCTCTACTGTAGCTACTGTTATTTGAACTGACATAGAAATTAGTTCTTTGAATGGGATGCTTCTGTAACAAATCTTAAAATTGTGGCATTGGCTTATGTGTCTGGAGGTGGTTGGAAAGGAATCTGATATTGGAAGCCGTAAATGTGGTGCTATATGTTATTCAAAGGCAAAATGTTTGAAGTAATGGTTGTCCACTGTATCTTTAGAGGCAGACCAAAGTTTGCTCATTTCTTGATTTTCCCAGGGTATTTCAGGAGTCATATGTTCAGGAGAAACTTTCTCGTTGACTCGAAAGAAATGAAAATGAAAAGAAAAATAATACAGCCCAGAAATTCAAAACCTTTTCGATTAGAAAACTCACAGCATATAATTCCTAAAGAGTAAGACATGAGATTAGAAGTAGTTTTCAAGTAGGAGTCCAATTTCAGTTGACTGTTACAGCAGAGAAAAGAGACAGAAGTTGTCATCTTTCCACCTGTGTGCCAGGGAGCCTCAAGGTAGCTGTATTATGTTAGAGGGAGAGGCAATAATTTAATCTGTCCTGAAAATTACTTCTACACAAGGACCTTGCTGAGATACGTAGGTCATAGAAATGATTGGAGGACTGAATTATATCAGGTGCCTAGGAAGTTTTTTAAGGAATTGAAAACTAAATATACTATGTGCCCAAACGAAAAAGAATGATTTTCAAGGTTACTAACAACTTTCCAGCCCACCTTTCCCCACTTTCTACCCTACACAAATCGGATATGTTTAGTACAGGTGACTAAAAGGGAATATCCACTCTGAGATGGGTACAAGTACACCAGAGAATAATGGATAAAGGAAGCTCTCTCAGAGAATCATATCAGATCCTAAGAGAGCCTAGGAGGAGAAGGCACACAGAGATGCTCAAACATTGTTACTCTGTTGTATGATGAATATTTCTTAAGGCTTTCACTCTGGGTTTATTGAGGTATAATTAACAAATGAAATTGTACATATTTATGGTGTATAATGTGATGATTTGAAATATGTGTACTTTATGCAGTGATTACCAACATCGGTCAATAAGCACATTAATCACTTCATCGGTAACAATGTAATGTGTGTATGTCTCTCTGTTTGTGTGTTTGTGTGTGTGTGTTTGTGTGTGTGATGAGAATGCTTATGGTCTAATTTCTCAGCAAGATTCAAGTACACAACTTAGTGTTATTAGCTAGATCACCATGCTGTACTGTAGACTCTGAGAAATCATTCATTGTATGATTGCATGCTTGTACCCTTGGCCGAACATCTCCACCATTCCCCGACCCCTCAGACTCTGCTGACCATCATTCTACTCTCTGCTGCTGTGACATCTTTTAGTTTGGAAACACATTGCTCAATAAACAATGGTGTGGAGAAGAAATATCAAATAAATAAAAAGTAACTTGAGATAAACGAAAATGAAAAGGAAACATACAAGAACTTTGGGGATAAATGTAGTGCAGCACAAAGAGAGCAACCTATGCCTGGAGATATCTATATTACAAAAGATGATCTCAAATCAGTAACCTGATAGACATGAGTGCATATGAAAATTGAAAACTCATAACACTAAATACAGGAAAGTATAAGCAGTGATTATTTTTGTCCGTTTAATAGACATGCTCATCTTTTAACATCTTTACGTTTTCCCCTTATATATTAAATGATATACCTTCATTTTTATAACAATGTACCATATTATTTAAAAAATATATAGTAGTCAGTGAAAATGTGGCTGAGCTGCAAGGAAAGTTTAAGTCCTGCTCTTCTGGCACATGCCTAGCTGATGAATCTTTCACAGGTTTCAAGTGTCTCCTGTTTCTGTTCCTTGCCTCCTCATTCCCCTCTTCTTACTGCTGTCCCATTGTAAAACCCCACACGTAAGAAGCTTCCTGATTATTTGGCCAAGACAAATTACTAGGCCAGTTCTTCCTTCTGACTGCAGGAAGAATTATGAAAGATATGAAAGGACTATTACTAAATGCATGGGCGATATGTCAAAGTACCAAATTGGACGGTTAAGGGGTAGATATTGGCAGTGAAGATATTATGGCAGGTTGAGGGTTCTGGAACGTTAAGAAGAAGACAGACAATAAACAGTGAACATTTTTTTCTAATTACTCTCTTCAAAGACCTAAAACACTGTTTGAATGAGTGGAGCAAAGCAAATATATCAGATGTTCCCTATGTTCACATTTCATCCAGAGGTCAGACCTTTAGTGTTTTCTTATCTCTCCAGTCCCAACAACACTCTGAATCACTTGTATGTGATGCAGTGAGTCTTATATGGTATCTTATACCTAATTTCGGTTTCTCACAATTGAAACCTGGTATTTACTTATGGAATACAAGTGATTAATTTCCTGATAAAGGAATTTTAAACACACGACAGTGGTCTAGGGAAGAGTTCACGTCAGGTGAGATGGGACATCTTGATTCAAATAAACATGTTTTCTCACATTAAACAGTATCATAAAGCGAGATTTGCAACTCTATTCCTAAACCAGACAGGGCCCTCACCAACCATGACCCATCACAACACTCTTCAGTGCCCATGGGGACAGCATAGAAAAGAGTAGTGCTCATATCCACGATAGAAGGGAGGAACTTAGAAAAACTGTTAACATCTAAATCACTGAAAAGGCAGAAATGAAATCTTTGGTGGACGTGCTAAGGCAATGGTTCCTGAACTTCAGTTATTTGCTAATAGCTCATTATATTTGTCATAATTCCACACCCCATGTGTCATGTCACATTAAATTTTTGGCTTTAATTTCACTTCCTAATAACTTTGAAAATGTTTATTTTAATTGGCCCTAGGTAATTATGCACATGAAATGACAGATGAAATATTCACATTATATATTATAACATGTATGTACATATATACATAGAGAAATATATTACAGAAAGAGGGACAAGGACAGAGAGAGAGAGATTAATATGTCTGGAACACGTAAAGTCTGCAGAGCTGAAACACTGCTGGAAGTCCATCTGACAGGGTAATATTCTTTTGCCTGAGGGAGCGTCAGCCTTGTTCTATTCAGGCCGTCTCAGTCCGTCAGTGGATTGGATGTGAATTTCCCACATTATAGAGGGCAACTGACTTAACTCAGGCTACTGATTTAAATAATACTCTCATCCAAAATCATCCTTACAGAAACACACAGAATAATGTTTGACCAGAAAACTGGGGACGTGTGCAGGTGAATCTGACACATAAATTAAATATCAAACTTTCTTTACAGCACATTGACAAATTGTATGAAGAAAGTAGAGCAGGAAATAGGTTTATTTGTCATATGCTCCACCGTGACCAAAATGGAAAAAGGAGAAATTAGGTTGAAAATATAACGAAATAATTATTTATGATTGAGAAGTTGTACATGAATGGCAATGAAATTCATTGACTGCATTTTAATCAAGTGTTTTTAACGTTCTCTTGAATTTACCCCTAGATTTGAAATAACACGTGTATAAATAATTCATAAGTATTAAATACATACAAAATTAGTAGTGTGAATGGCATTGCATAATAGATTGGGTTTCCCAATAATTTCAAAGCGACAGGAAGCCAGAAAATTTGAACAATCCTCTGAGATTTCTTCA
>NW_021703774.1:71629248-71630399 GCF_005190385.1 Monodon monoceros | reverse complement strand
AACTTGAGATGAACGTAAATGCAAAGAAAACATACAAGAACTTTCGGGATAAATGTAAGGCAGCACAAAGAGAGCAACCTATACCTGGAGATATCTATATTACAAAAGATGATCTCAAATCAGTAGCCTGATAGACATGTATGCATGTGTGTGGGTATATGAAAATTGAAAATTCGTAACACTAAATACGGCAACATATAAGCAGGGAATATTTTTGGCCGTTTAATGGACATGATCACTTTTTTACAGCTTTGTGTTTTCCCCATTATATATTCAATGATATACCTTTATTTATATAACAATGTATCATATTGTTAAAAAAATATATAAGAGTCAGTGAAGATGTGGCTGAGCTGCAAGGCAAGTTTACGACCTGGTCTTCTGGCACATGACTAGCTGATGACTTTCACAGGATTCAAGTGTCTCCTCTACTCCTCATTCCCCTCTTCTTCCAGCTGTCCCATTATAAAACCCCATTCCTAAGAAGCTTCCTGATTATTTGGCCAAGACAAGTTACTAGGCCAGTTCTTCCTCCTGACTGCAGGAAGAATTATGAAAAGTCTATTACTAAATGCATGGGCGATATGTCAAAGAACCAAATTGGACGGTTAAGGGGTAGATATTGGCAGTGAAGATAATATGGCAGGTTGAGGGTTCTGGCACGTGAAGAAGAAGACAGAGAATAAACAGTGAACATTTTTTTCTAAAGTTCTCTCTTCAAAGACCTAAGACATTGTTGGACTGAGTGGAACAAAGCAAATATGTCAGATGTGCCCTAAGTTCACATTTCATCCAGATGTCAGACCTGTAGTGCTTTGCTTATCTTTCCCCTCCCAACGTCACTCTGAGTCATTCATATGTGATTATCTGAGTCTTAAATGGTACCTTATATCTAGTTTTGGTTTCACACAATTGAAACGTCATATTCTCTTATAGAATACAAGAGATTTATTTCCTGTTAAAGGAATTTTAACCGCAAGACAGCGGTCTAGGGAAGAGTTTGCGTAAGTTGAGACGGGATATCCTGATTCCATTAAACATCTGTTCCCACATTCCACAGTATCATAAACCGAGATTTGCAACTCTATTCCTAAACCAGACAGAGCCCTCACCAACCATGATCCATCAAAACACTCTTCAGTGCCCACGGG
>NW_021703774.1:71625957-71629148 GCF_005190385.1 Monodon monoceros | reverse complement strand
GATATGAGCACTACTCTTTTCTATGCTGTCCCCATGGGCACTGAAGAATCTTTGGATGGGACATGGTTGGCGAGGGCCCTGTCTGGTTTAGGAATAGAGTTGCAAATCTCGGTTTATGATACTGTAGAATGTGCGAACAGATGTTTAATGGAATCAGGATATCCTATCTCAACTTACGCAAACTCTTCCCTAGACCACTGTCCTGCGGTTAAAATTCCTTTATCAGGAAATAAATCTCTTGTATTCCATAAGTGAATACGACGTTTCAATTGTGTGAAACCAAAACTAGATATAAGGCACCATTTACGATTCAGAGCATCACATATAAATGATTCAGAGTGACGCTGGGAGGGGAAAGATAAGCAAAGCACTACAGGTCTGACATCTGGATGAAAAGTGAACTTAGGGCACATCTGATATATTTGCTTTGTTCCACTCAGTGCAACAATGTTTTTTTTTTGAAGAGAGAACTTTGAAAAAAATGTTCACTGTTTATTCTCTGTCTTCTTCTTCACGTGCCAGAACCCTCAACCTGCCATATTATCTTCACTGCGAATATCTACCCCTTAACCGTCCAATTTGGTTCTTTGACATATCGCCCATGCATTTAGCAATAGTCCTTTCATAATTCTTCCTGCAGTCAGAAGGAAGAACTGGCCCAGTAACTTGTCTTGGCCAAATAATCAGGAAGCTTCTTAGGAATGGGGTTTTATAATGGGGCAGCAGGAAGAAGAGGGGAATGAGGAGTAGATGAGGAGACACTTGAATCCTGTGAAAGTCATCAGCTAGATATGTGCCAGAAGACCAGGTCATAAACTTTCCTTGCAGCTCAGCCACATCTTCACTAACTCCTATATATTTTTTTAACAATATGATACATTGTTATATAAATAAAGGTATATCATTGAATATATAATGGGGAAAACACAAAGCTGTAAAAAAGTGATCATGTCCATTAAACGGCCAAAATATTCCCTGCTTATATGTTGCCGTATTTAGTGTTACGAGTTTTCAATTTTCATATACCCACACACATGCATACATGTCTATCAGGCTACTGATTTGAGATCAGCTTTTGTAATATAGATATCTCCAGGCATAGGTTGCTCTCTTTGTGCTGCCTTACATTTATCCCAAAAGTTCTTGTATGTTTTCTTTGCATTTACGTTCATCTCAAGTTATTTTCTCTTTATTTGTTATTTCTTCTTTGCACCATTGTTTATTTAGGAATGTGTTTCCAAACTAACAGTTGTCATAGCAACCGAGAGTAAAATGGTGGTCAGCAGGGTCTCAGGGGTCGGGCAAAGGTGGAGGTTTTGGGCCAACGGTACAAGCCTGCCATCATACAATGAATGAGTTCTGAGCCTAGAGTACAGCATGGTGATCTAGCTAATAACACTCAGTTGTGTACTTGAAACTTGCTGAGAAATTAGACCATAAGCATTCTCATCACACACACAGACACACCCACACACACACACAACAGAGAGTCATACACACATTTCATTTTGACTTATGAAGTGATCTATGTGCTAAGTGACCGATGTTGGTAATCAGTGCATAAATTACACATACGTCAAGTCATCACATTATACACAGTAAATATGTACACTTTCATTTGTCAATAGTGAAAGGAAAGCCAAAAAATTAATGTAATATGACCACATGGGGTGTGGAATACGGACCAAAAACTATACTGAGCTCTTAGCAAAGAACTGAATGTCAGGAACCATTGCTTAGCATGTCCACCAAAAAAAGATTTCCATTTCTGCCTTTCAGTGAGCTTAGATGTTCACAGGTTTTCTAAGTTCCTACCTTCTATCTGGATATGAGCATACTCTTTTCTAGCTGTCCCCATGGGCAATGACTCTGAGAGTCTTTGGATGGGACAGGTTGGCGAGGGCCCTGTCTTGGTTAGGAATAGAGTGCAAAATCTTCGATTATGATACTGTACATTGGGAAAACAGATGTTTTAATGGAATCAGGATATCCTATCTCAAATTTACGAAATTCTTCCCTAGACCGCTGTCCTGCGGCGTTTTTAAAATTCATTTATTTCAGAAGTAAATCTCTGTATTCCATAAACGTGAATATGACCGTTGGCAATTGTTGTTGAAACCAAACTAGATATACTAAGGCACCATTAAGATCAGAGCCAATCACTATAAGATGATTCAGAGTGACGCTGGGAGAGGGAGGAAAAGATAAGCAAAGCCACTACAAGGTCTGGACATCTGGATGAAATGTGAACTTAGGCACATCTGATAATATTTGCGTGTTCCACTCAGTCCAACAATGTTTTATGGTCTTGAAGAGGCGGAGAACTGTTGAAAAAAATGTTCACTGTTTTTCTCGGTCTTCTTCTTCATGTTTGCCAGAAACACTCCAAACCCTGCCATATTATCTTCAACTGCCTTATATACCCCTGAACCGTCCAATTTGGTTCTTGGAACATATCGCCCATGCATTTTAGTGTAATAGTCGTTTAATAATTCTTCCTGCAAAGTCCAGAAGGAAGAACTGGCCTAGTAAATTGTCTTGGCCAAATCATCAGGGAAGATTGTTAGGAGGCATGGGGTTTATAATGGTGGGCAGCGGGAAGAAGAGGGGGAATGAGGGGAGTTATAGAGCAGGAGGAACTTGAATCCTGTGAAAGTCATCAGTAAGGCATGTGCAAGGAAAGACCAGGTCGTAAACTTGCCGTTGCAGCTCAGCCACATTTGCACTGACTCTTATATATGTTTTTAACATGTATGATACATGTTATATTAAATAAAGGTATATCATTGATATATAATGGGGGGAAAACACAAAGCTGTGTAAATTACACATATCATGTCATTAATTAAACGGCAACCCCCAAAAAATATTCCCTGTAGATGTTGCCGTATTTAGGTTACGAGTTTCAATTTCATATACCCACCAACCAAATGGCATACATGTCTATTAGGGCTACCGATTTGAGATCACCTTTTGTAATATAGATATCCCAGGCAGAGGTTGGCTTTGAGCTGAAATTACATTTATCCCCCGAAAGTTCTGGTATGTTTTCTTTGCATTTACGTTCATCTCAAGTTATTTGCTATGATTTGTTTATTTTTCTTTGCACCATTGTTATTTAGGGAAATGTGTTCCAAAACACTTAAGCGATGTCACCAGCAAAGAGAGTAGTAGGAATTGGTCAGCAGGGT
>NW_021703774.1:71624874-71625932 GCF_005190385.1 Monodon monoceros | reverse complement strand
TTCACTTCAAAATATCTTTGAAAACTTTTATTTTAATTGGCCATAGGTAATCATGTACATGAAATGACAGATGAAATATTCAAATTATATATTACAAATGTGCGTACACATATACACAGAGAAATATGCTACTGAAAGAGGGACAAGGAGAGAGAGAGAGAGATTAATATGTCTGGAACACGCAAAGTCTGCAGAGCTGAAACTCTGCTGCAAGTCCATTGGAGAGGGGAATATTCTTGTACCTGAGGGAGCGTCAGCCTTGCTCTATTCAGGCCATCAGTGGATTGGATGAGAACTTCCCACATTATAGAGGGCAACCGACTTAACTCAGGCTACTGATTTATATAATACTCTCATCCAAAATCATCCTTAGAGAAACACAAAGAATAATATTTGACCAGAAAACTGGGGACCTGTGCAAGTGAATCTGACCCATAAATTAACCTTGAAACCTTCCTTCCAGCATATTGACAAATTGTATGAAGAATGTAGAGAAGGAAATATGTTCTTTTGACACATGCTCCACCATGACAAAAATGGAAAATGCAAAAAATTCGTTTAAAATATAATAAATTCTTATTAATGATTAAGAAGTTGTACATGAAAGGCAATGAACTCCAGTGACTGCATTTTTAATCAAGTGATTTTAACTTTCTCATGAATTTACCCTAGATTTGACGTGCAACAAAATGTGTTTAAATAATTCATATGTATTAAATACATACAAAATTAGTTGCGTGAATGGCATTGCATAATAGATTGGGTTTCCCAATAATTTCAAGGCGACAGGAAGCCAGAAAATTTGAACAATCCTCTGAGATTTCTTCAAAAATTGAAGACATCCAATGAGGTCAGTTGGGAGAAATTAGATTGCGGCATGGGTTATGTCCCTTTGGGAGATATGAGCAAAAAGCTTCATTTCTGTTGTAAGTCTTGGGTCTGAGCTGCCAGCTCAGCTGAGTTATGGTAGGGGATGCTATGTGCCTAGTGAATTCCTTGTGGCACGGAGTAAAACACATTTATAAAGGTCACAGGAATCTGACTGCTGGATGTTTTTT
>NW_021703774.1:71580845-71624774 GCF_005190385.1 Monodon monoceros | reverse complement strand
CAGGCTACTGATTTAAATAATACTCTCATCCAAAATCATCCTTACAGGAACACACAGATAATGTTTGACCAGAAAACTGGAGACCTGTGCCAGTGAATCTGACCCATAAATTAACCATCATAGCTTCCTTCCAGCACATTGACAAATTGTATGAACAACGTAGAGCAGGAAATAAGTCTATTTGACATATGCTCCACCGTTACCAATACTGAAAATATAAAAAGTAGGTTAAAATTATAACAAAATTATTACTAATGATTAAGAAGTTGTATATGAATGGCAACGAACTTCAGTGACTCCTTTTTTTTAAAACTTAGTAATTTTTTAAATTTGTTTTTTAGCATCTTTATTGGAGTAGAATTGCTTTAAAATGGTGTGTTAGTTTCTGCTTTATAACAACGTTAATTAGCTTACATATACGTATATCTCCATATCTCCCCCTTCTTGCATTTCCCTCTCACCCTCCATATCCCACCCCTCTAGTTGGTCACAAAGCACCGAGCTGATCTCCCTGTGCTATGCAGCTGCTTCCCACTAGCTATCTATTTTACATTTGGGAGTGTATATATGTCCATGCCACTCTCTCACTTTTTCTCAGCTTACCCTTCCCCCTCATTGAGTGCATTATTAATAAAGTGATTTCAATTTTTTATTGAATTTACCTATAGATTTGATTTGAAACAGCATGTTTTTAAATAATTTATTAAATATATATATAACATTAATTGTTTGAATGGCAATGCATATTAAATTGGGTTTTCCCAAAATTTCAAAGGCCAAGAAGCCAGAAAATTTGCACACTCCTCTGAGCTTTCCTCAAAAGTTGAAGAAATCTAAACAGGTCAGTTGGGAGAAATTAGGTAGGAGCCAGTCGTATGTCACTTTTGGGAGGTATGAGCAAAAAACTTCATTTCTGTTGTAAGTCTAGGGTCTGAGCTGCCAGCTCATCTGAGTTATGGTAGGTGATGCTACACTCCTACTGAATTCCTTGTGGCCGGAAGTGAAACCAACTTATAAATGGACCTGACTGCTGGATGTTCTTTATTTGAAGGAGCAAAGCAATGAAAGGTGGATCCTAGAGGTCACCACTTGGTTAAACTTTTCTAACTATCATGGTGGTAATTCATCTGAAATGATATGCAACCTTCCCTCAGTCCATTTTAGAAGAAGAAAGGAGACTTCCTTTAGAAACCAATAGATCAAGGGGAAATGCGTTAAAGAAGGACTTGAGGTAAAGAGAAGGATTCACCAGGTTGCCTGGCTATTTTCAAACCAGTATGTACAACAAAATTGCCACTAGTTCAAGTGCAACTAGGCAGGAAGTTTTGGAAGTCAAGGAAGGTGAAAGATAGAAATTCGTCATATTCCCCAATCAAGAAAGGGAACTTTTGACTACAAGTTAGAGAACCCCCCAAATCCTTCCACTGCCATAAACCACAAAAACTGAGAACTAAGGCAGGGTCTCTCTGAGTGATGAGAACATATTCCAGACAGGAAGTCCTGGAGCACAACATTTACTGTTTTCAGAGTCCCTGCCAAGCCAGTTATGGATGGATTTGCATTTTGGATGGGAAGTGTTTGGACCAAGCCAGTTTGTCAGCTCCACTTCCCCCTGGGTGTGGCAGAAAGCCCCAATAATAGGTCCTCTGCTGCATGACGGCCATCCTCCTGCTACTCGGGTTCCGACTGAGTTTGCAGACACTGGTGAGCCTGATTCTTCAGTTCAACATTTTCTTGGGCTTTCAAATGTTGAGTTTATCATGGAGACAGCAAATTTGATGGGTCCAAAGTTATCAACATGGGTTTAATGCTACTTAGTGAATGGGAACTTGGAATTTGGGCACAATGGTATACTGCATTTATTAGATTTCTGATACATATTTTGAATTCCTTATTGAGAAAGAAATTAATAGGAAATTTTGACATGAAGAGATAAGGAACAATGTATTTTTCCTTTTTCTATACCTTTTTCGTGTCCCTCTGCTTGATGACAGAGGCATTTATCTTAGAACGTGTGAGACACTTACATTCTTCCTAATTGCCCTTTGCTCTGCACATAAGTCATCCTGTCGGGACCTCATGATAGAAAATGTTGATAGGAATTGCTTGTGAGCTTGCTCAGGATTTTAGAAATTGTGGTGGCCTTTTTTGAAGATGTTGTTTTCATTAAAAAAAAACTAAACAAAAACAGAAAACACTGCTTTTTCTTTCAAACAACGATATTTTCTTTGGAAAAGTTGTATGAGAAAAGAGAAGGTTTTCTCTGGGTTTATGAAACGATTTGCTAAAAAGCAAGAGAGAAGTCAGAAATTCATTAAAATGTGTTAAAGAGATTAAAGCACATACTTAGCGATTGGAGAGATACTATCTGTTGTTATTACGCAAGCTTTTGCTCTTCCCTCTGTAGGAAGTCCTTCTTGTGAACAGTGTCATATGCTTTCTTTCAGATTCTAAGACTCCAGAAAAATGTCTCCTCAACAGCAGCAGTGCAAGCAGCCCTGCCAACCACCACCAATGTGCCCACCTAAGTGCCCTGAGTCTTGCCCACCTAAATGCTCAGAGCTTTGCCCACCTATAAAGTGCCCTGAGCCATGCCTGCCTCAGCATTGCCAGCAGAAATGTCCTTCTGTGCCACTTCTCCAACAATGCCAGCAGAAGTGCCCACCCAATAACAAGTAACAGGTTGAGCTTTTATCTGCCTCAGGAAAGGATAAGGACAATTGGCTCCCCTAGTTCCACAGCACCACCTTCATCTTCTCTTCAAAGCCTCTCGTGGATATAGAAGAAGCTTCTCCACCCTTCAGCCTGCAATATTCCTCTGGTGATTCCTGACAGCCAGAGGTTTTCTTCCTGAGGCTGGTATATCGCTTCCCTCTGGGAGGTAGCTGAAAAAGCATCACAGAACTTCAGAAGGAAGAGCAGAAACTTTCCTTCTGCTCACCAGTTGAGGATTCTCTCACTGTCTTCTGTGTCTGTTTGTCACTTGGGCAGGGGTTTCTACCAGATGAGCCATTGTTACTTATCCTCCACTTCCTGAATAAAATACAATTCTTTTGTTGATGGTAAAAATATCTTCTTTCTTTTAAAACCTGCTTTTAGCAATATCACATTATAATTTTGATTGATTTCTCTCCTCCTTTGATCCCAAATTTCAGGCTCTCCCAATCCGTGTTATCTTAGTTTTGAGTCATATCGATGATTATTTCTATATAATTTCAAATCCATGTTATTTTCTTAATTATTGCTTGATTGATTTGAGGAAAAATTATTTAACTCCTCACAATATCAGTCTCTTTACTAAAATTGGGGAAAATCATTTTCGTTGCAAACTTGACTGGGGCATAAAGATTCCACAAATGTGTGTAATTCAGTTGGCACAATGATGAACACATAATTTTTTTAGGCTGCAGGTCATCACTATCTCTGTCACCATCACCGTCACCACCAACACCATCATCACCACAACAATGTTTGCTCCAGCTGGAAAGTTGCCCAGACATAACTAGTATAGCAAACAGAAGATTCTTAAACTCTGATACCCTTTCATAATCTGTTGCTCTTTTTCTCTTGAAATTAACTTTATTTTAAAACAATTTTTAATAAATTTTTGTCTGCGTCAGGCCTTCGTTGCAGCACGCAGGATCTTTGTTGCGGCATGAGAGATATTTCTTTTCAGCACATGCACTGTTCACTGCAGACTGTGAGCTTCTCTCTAATTGTGGATCATGGGCTCAGTAGTTGTGGTGCTCAGCCTCAGTTGCCCCACATCATGTGGGATCTCAGTTCTCTGACCAGGGATTGAACCTGCGTCTCCTGCATTGGAATACAGATTCTTTACCACTGGACCACCATGGAAGTCCTTAATTAACCTTATTTGTAATGTGATATTGCAGATGAAGAACTTTTGGAATTAGTGGGGTATTCTGAAAAAAATTACACTAGTTCTTAAATCCTGGGTAGTACAGAAGAAAGGGAAATAAGAAAGGTCCTTAGCAGGTAAAGGGTTGCCTTCTCTCCACGGGTACAACCTGCTCTCCTTATTCCAAAAACTCATCAAAATCCAGGGTCCTACTATATTTTTTCACCTCTGAGATTACTTTTTTGATTGTTTTGAAGAACACGTTGGGGTTTACAATGTTTACTTAGATTTGTAAATTTACTGTTGCTATGCACCTTTTTTCTAAGTTCTTAACCTACTCTGAAGTAAGCTGGGAAATGAGAGATATGTTCTTTAAGAGTATCTTTTCTTGTGGTCCTAAGGTTCCACAAACAGAATAGTTAATTCAGACCACACATACACACATGCACACACACACTGATAAATATAGTATTATTTTTAAAGCGATTCAAAGTCTTTATATTAAATCATACTATACTTAAATATAATTAAGATTAAGAGCACCTTTCTCTTTCTACATTGTTCACTCACAAACCTAGAAGTAAAGGACTCCAAGATGACACAACTAAAGATGGGAAAAGATTCTGATATTACTGCTCAACCCTCATCAGGTTGAGGGAAAAATCAACACTGATATTTGGGAGTTGTCTCTACTGTAGCTAGTGTTATTTGATCTGATACAGAAATTAGTTCTTTGAGGTGGGGTGCTCCTGTAACATATCTTAAAATTGTGGCATTGGCTTATGTGTCTGGAGGTTGTTGGTAAGGAAACTGTATTGGAAACCATAAGTATGTTGATGCATGTTATTCAATGGTGAAACTTTTGCTATATTGATAACTTGGGAGGCAGACCAAATGCCGGTTATTTGTTGTGTTCACCAGGGTATTTCAGTGGACATATGTTCAGAAATTATTATCTAGTTTTCAGGCCAGAAATGAAAAGGAAAAAATGTAACCCCAAAATTCAAAACCTTGTTGAAGTAGAAAACCTCAACACTTGTAAGCCCTAAAGAGTAAGAGATGAGATTAAAAGTGCTTTTGAACTTTGTCTGTTGACTGTAACAACAGAGAAAGACAGAAGTTGTAGCCTTTACACATGTGTGCCATGGAGCCTCACGGTAGCTCTATTATGTTCAGAAAGAAAGAGAGCAAAATAAATCAGGGCAGAAAATTACTTCCAGGAAAGGACCTGAGTGTTGTTTCTAGGATATAGAAATGATTGGAAGAATGAAATATATCAGGTGCCTAATACGTTTTTGAGGTAATCGATAACTAAATAAAGTATGTGCCAAAACTAAAAAGACTGATTTTTCAAGAATAGAAACAACTTTCCAGCACTTCTTTCCCCACTTTCCACACTACCCACTTCAGATGTGGTCAGTACAGGTGACTTAAAAGGGAATTACCACTGTGAGTTGGATACAAGGCCCACAGAATAATGGATAAGGGATGTTCTCTCAGAGAATAGTATCAGAAACTAAGAGAGGCAAGGAGGAGAAGGAACACAGAGAATCTCAAACTTTGTTACTCTTTTATATGATGGTTATTCTTTCATCTTTTTCCCTCCACGTTTATTGAGGTCTAATTGACAAATTAAGTTGTATATATTTACGGTGTATAATGTGATGATTTGACATATGCGTACTTTGTGCAATGATTAACACTATCGTGTATTTAAGACATTAATCTCTTCATTAGTAATCATTAGTGTCTGTGTGTGTGTGTGTGTGTGTGTAGTGAGAAAGCTTACTTTCTTAGCAGTTTCAAGTACAGGACATAGTGTTATTAACTAGTGTCACTATGCTCTACATTAGATTTCCAGAGCTTATTCATCTTATAACTGAAGGCTTTTATCCTTTGCCCAACAGCTCCAGTTTTGCCCCTCCCCTTAGCCCCTGCTAACCATCATTCTACTCTCTGTTACTTTGAGTTCTATGAGTTCCACAACACATTCCTAAATAAACAATGGCTCAAAGAAGAAATAACAAGTAAAATTAGAAAATATTATATTAAAAATGATGGGGAGGGGGCTTCCCTGGTGGCGCAGTGGTTGAGAGTCCGCCTGCTGATGCAGGGGACGCAGGATCCTGCCCTGGTCTGGGAGGATCCCACATGATGCGGAGTGGCTGGGCCCGTGAGCCATGGCCTCTGAGACTGCGAGTCCAGAGCCTGTGCTCTGCAACAGGAGAGGCCACAACAGCGAGAGGCCCATGTTCCGAAAAAAAAAAAATGATGTGGGGGGGTGTTCCGAGAAGATGACGGAAGAGTAAGATGCGGAGATCAACTTCTGACCCACAGATACATCAGAAATACATCTACACGTGGAACTGCTCCTATAGAACACCCACTGAACGCTGGCAGAAGACCTCAGACCTCCCAAAAGGCAAGAAACCCCCCACATACCTGGGTAGGGCAAAAGAAAAAGAAAAAACAGAGTCAAAGAATAGGGACGGGACCTGCACCTGTGGGAGGGAGCTGTGAAGGAGAAAAGGTGTCCACACACTAGGAAGGCCCTTTGTGGGCAGAGACTGCAGGTGGCGGAGAGAGGAAGCTTCAGAGCCGCAGAGGAGAGCACAGCAACAGGAGTGCGGAGGGCAAAGCGGAGAGATTCCTGCACAGAGGATCGGTGCCGACCAGCATTCAACAGCCTGAGAGACTTGTCTGCTCAACCGCCGTGGTGGCCGGGGGCTGGGAGCTGAGGCTCGAGCTTCAGTCAGTTCACAGGGAGAGGAAAATGGTTGGCGGCGTGAACACAGCCTAAAGGGACTAGTGCACCACGGCTAGTGGGGAGGGAGTCCGGGAAAAAGTCTGGACCTGCTGAAGAGACAAGAGACGTTTTCTTCCCTCTTTGTTTCCTGGTGCGTGAGGAGAGCGGATTCAGAGCGCCACTTAAAGGAGCTCCAGAGACGGGCACGAGCCGCGGCTATTAGCGCGGACCCCAGAGATGGGCATGAGACGCTAAGGCTGCTGCTGCCGCCACCAAGAAGCCTGTGTGCAAGCACAGGTCACTCTCCACACCTCCCTTCTGGGAAGCCTGTGCAGCCCGCCACTGTCAGGGTCCCGTGATCCAGGAACAACTTCCCCGGGAGAACGCACAGCACGCATCAGGCTGGTGCAAAGTCACGCCAGCCTCTGCCGCTGCATCTGTACCCCTCCCTCTCCCAGACCTGAGTGAGCCAGAGCCCCCAAATCAGCTGCTCCTTTAACTCCATCCTGTCTGAGTGAAGAACAGACGCCCTCAGGCGACCTACATGCAGAGGCGGGGCCAAATCCAAAGCTGAAACTCGGGAGCTGTGGGAACAAAGAAGAGAAATGGAAATTTCTCCCAGCAGCCCCAGAAGAAGCGGATTAAAGCTCAACAATCAACTTGATGTATCCTGCAACTGTGGAATACCTGAATAGACAACGAATCATCCCAAATTGAGGAGGTGGTCTTTGGGAGCAAGATATATTATTTTTTCCCTTTTCCTCTTTTTGTGAGTGTGTATGTGTATGCTTCTGTGTGAGATTTTGTCTGTATAGCTTTGCTTTCACCATTTGTCCTAGGGTTCTATCCATCCGGTTTTTTTTTCTTTTATTTTTCTTTTTTGTTTGTTTGTTTTTACTTTTTAAAATTTTTTCGTAAAAATTATTTTTTATTTTAATAACATTAATGTATTTTATCTTGCTTTATTTTATTTTATCCTCTTTCTTGCTTGCTTTCTATGTTTTCTCCCTTGGATTCTGAGCCGTGTGAATGAAAGGCTCTTGGTGCTGAAGCCAGGAGTCAGTGCTGTGCCTCTGAGGTGGGAGAGCCAAATTCAGGACACTGGTCCACAAGAGATGTCCCAGGTCCATGTAATATCAAATGGCAAAAATCTCCCAGAGATCTCCATCTCAACCCAAGACCCAGCTTCATTCAATGACCAGCAAGCTACAGTGCTGGACACCCTATGCCAAACAACTGGAAAGACAGGAACACAGCCTTATCCATGAGCAGCGAGGGAAACCCTATGACAAAAAACTAGCAAGACAAGAACACAACCCCACCCATTAGCAGAGAGGCTGCCTAAAATCATAATTAGGCCACAGACACCCCCAAAAAACACCACCAGAAATAGACCTGCCCACCAGGAAGACAAGATCCAGCCTCATCCACCAGAAAACAGGCAATAGACCCCTCAAAAATGAAGCCACACAACCCACTTAACAAAATTTAGGCACTGGGACAGACACCAAAAACAACGGGAACTATGAACTTGCAGCCTGAGAAAAGGAAACCCCAAACACACTAAGTTAAGCAAAATGAAAAGACAGAGAAACAAACAGCAGATGAAAGAGCAAGTTAATAACCCAGCAGACCTAACAAATGAAGAGGAAATAGACACTCTACCTGAAAAAGAATTCAGAATAATGATGGTAAAGATGATCCAAAATCTTGGAAATAGAATAGAGAAAATGCAAGAAACATTTAACAAGGGCATAGAAGAACTAAAGAGGAAACAAGCAATGATGAACAACACAATAAATGAAATTTAAAATACTCTAAAAGGGATCAAGAGCAGAATAACTGAGGCAGAAGAACGGATAAGTGATCTGGAAGATAAACTAGTGGAAATAACTACTGCAGAGCAGAATAAATAAAAAAGAATGCAAAGAACTGAGAACAGTCTCAGAGACCTCTGGGACATTAAACGCACCAACATTCGAATCATAGAGGTCCCAGAAGAAGAAGAGAAAAGGAAGGGCCTGAGAAAATATTTGAAGAGATGATACTTGAAAACTTCCCTGATATGGGAAAGGAAATAGTTAATCAAGTCCAGGAAGCACAGAGATGCCCATACAGGATAAATCCAAGGAGAAACATGCTAAGACATATAATAATCAAACTATCAAAAATTAAATACAAAGAAAACATATTAAAAGCAGCAAGAGAAAAACAACAAATAACACTCAAGGGAATCCCCATAAGGTTAACAGCTGATCTTTCAGCAGAAACTCTGCAAACCATAAGGGAGTGGCAGAATATAATTAAAGTGATGAAGGAAATAAACCTACAACAAAGATTACTCTACTGAGCAACGATCTCATTCAGCTTTGATGGAGAAATTAAAACCTTTACAGACAAGCAAAAGCTGAGAGAATTCAGCACCAACAAACCAGCTTTACAACAAATGCTAAGGGAATTTCTCGAGGCAAGAAACACAAGAGAAGGAAAAGACCTACAATAACAAACCCAAAACAATTAAGGAAATGGGAATAGGAACATACATATCGATAATTACCTCAAACACAAATCGTTTAAATGCTCCCACCAATAGACACAGACTGGCTAAATGGATACAAAAACAAGACCCATATGTATGCTGTCTAAAAGAGACCCACTTCAGACCTAGGGAAGCATACAGACTAAAAGTGAGGGGGTAGAAAAAGATATTCCATGCAAATGGAAATCAAAAGAAATCTGGAGTAGCAATGCTCATATCAGACAAAAGAGATTTTAAAATAAAGACTATTATAAGAGACAAAGAAGGACACTACATAATGATCAAGGGATTCATCCAAGAAGAAGATATAACAATTGTAAATATTTATGCACTCAATATAGGGGAACTTCAATACATAAGGCAAATACTAACAGCCAGAAAAGGGGATATCAACAGTAACACAATCATAGTAAGGGACTTTAACAGCACACTTTCACCAATAGACAGATCATCCAAAATGAAAATAAATAAGGAAACACAAGCTTTAAATAATACATTAAACAAGATGGACTTAATTGATATTTATAGGACATTCCATCCAAAAACAACACAATACACATTTTTCTCAAGTGCTCATGGAACATTCTCCAGGATAGATCATATCTTGGGTCACAAATCAAGCCTTGGTAAATTTAAGAAAATTGGAATCGTATCAAGTATCTTTTCTGACCACAATGCTATGAGACTAGATATCAATTACAGGAAAAGAACTTTGAAAAATACAAACACATCGAAGCTAAACAATACACTACTTAATAACGAAGTGATCACTCAAGAAAACAAGGAGGATATCAAAAAATACCTAGAAACAAATGACAATGGAGACATGACAAACCTAAACCTATGGGATGCAGCAAAAGCAGTTCTAAGAGGGAAGTTTATAGCAATACAATCCTACCTTAAGAAGCAGGAAACATGTCGAATAAACAACCTAACCTTGCACCTAAAGCAATTAGAGAAAGAAGAACAAAAAGTCCCCAAAGTTAGCAGAAGGGAAGAAATCATAAAGATCAGATCAGAAATAAATGAAAAAGAAATGATAGCAAAGATCAATAAAACTAAAAGCTTGTTCTTTGAGAAGATAAACAAAATTGATAAACCATTAGCCAGACCTATCAAGAAAGAAAGGGTGAAGACTCAAATCAATAAAATTAGAAATGAAAAAGGAGAAGTAACAACTGACACTGCAGAAATACAAAGGACCATGAGAGATTACTACAAACAACACTATGCCAATAAAATGGACAACCTGGAAGAAATGGATAAATTCATAGAAATGCACAACGTGCCGGGACTGAATCAGGAAGAAATAGAAAATATGAACAGACCAAACACAAGCACTGACATTGAAACTGTGATTAAAAATATTCCAACAAACAAAGGCCCAGAATCAGATGGCTTCACAGGCGAATTCTATCAAACATTTAGAGAAGAACTAACACTTATCTTTCTCTAACTCTTCCAAAATATAGCAGAGGGAGGAGCACTCCCTAACATTTTCTACAAGGTCACCATCACCCTGGTACCAAAACCAGACAAAGATGTCACGAAGAAAGAAAACTACAGGGCAATATCACTAATGTACATAGATGCAAAAATCCTCAACAAAATACTAGCAAACAGAATCCATTGGCACATTAAAAGGGTCATAAACCATGATGAAGTGGGGTTTATTCCAGGAATACAAGGATTCTTCAATATACACAAATCAATCAACGTGATACACCATATTAACAATTTGAAGACGAAAAACCATATGATCATCTCAATACATGCAGAAGAAGCTTTCAACAAAATTCAACACGCATTTATAATAAAATCCCTGCAGAGAGTAGGCATAGAGGGAACTTTTCTCTACATAATAAAGGCCATATATGACAAACCCATAGCCAACATCATCCTCAATGGTGAAAATCTGAAACCATTTCCACTAAGATCAGGAACAAGACAATGTTGCCCACTCTCACCACTATTATTCAACATAGTTTTGCAAATTTTAGCCACAGCAATCAGAGAAAAAAAGAAATAAAAGGAATCCAAATCAGAAAAGAAGAAGTAAAGCTGTCACTGTTTGCAGATGACATGACACTCTACATAGAGAATCCTAAATATGCTACCAGAAAACTACTAGAGCTAATCAATGAATTTAGTAAAGTAGCAGGATACAAAATTAATGCACAGAAATCTCTGGCATTCCTATACACTAATGATCAAAAATCTGAAAGTGAAATTAAGAAAACAATCCCATTTAGCACTGCAACAAAAAGAATAATATACCTAGGAGTAAACCTACCTAAGGAGACAAAAGACCTGTAGGCAGAAAATTATAAGACACTGATGAAAGAAATTAAAGATGATACAAATAGATGGAGAGATATACCATGTTCTTGGTTTGGAAGAATCAGCACTGTGAAAATGACTCTACTACACAAAGCAATCTACAGATTCAATGCAATCACTATTAAACTATCACTGGCATTTTTCACAGAACTAGAACAAAAAATTTCACAATTTTTATAAAACACAAAAGACCCCGAATAGCCAAAGCAATCTTGAGAACGAAAAATGGAGCTGGAGGAATCAGGATCCCTGACTTCAGACTATACTACAAAGCTACAGTAATCAAGACAGTATGGTCCTGGCACAAAAACAGAAAGATAGATCAACGGAATAGGATAGAAAGCCCAGAGATAAACCCATGCACATATGGTCACCTTATCTTTGATAAAGGAGGCAGGAATGTACAGTGCAGAAAGGACAGCCTCTTCAATAAGTGGTGCTGAGAAAACTGGTCAGGTACATGTAAAACTATGAAATTAGAACACACCCTAACACCATACACAAGAATAAACTCAAAATGGATTAAAGACCTAAATGTAAGGACAGAAACTATCAAACTCTTAGAGGAAAACATAGACAGAACACTCTATGACATAAATCACAGCAAGATCCTTTCTGACCCACCTCCTAGAGAAATGGAAAGAAAAACAAAAATAAACAAATGGGGTGTAATGAAACTTAAAAGCTCTTGCACAGCAAAGGAAACCATACACAAGACCAAAAGACATCATTCCAAATGGGAGAAAATATTTGCCAATGAATTAACTGACAAAGTATTAATCTTCAAAATTTACAAGCAGCTCATGCAGCTCAATAACAAAAAAACAAGCAACCCAATCCAAAAATGGGCAGAAGACCTAAATAGACATTTCTCCAAAGAAGATATACAGATTGCCAACAAACACATGAAAGAATGCTCAACATCATTAATCATTAGAGAAATGCAAATCAAAACTACAATGAGATATCATCTCACACCA
This sequence comes from Monodon monoceros, assembly GCF_005190385.1. Classification (NCBI taxonomy): domain Eukaryota; kingdom Metazoa; phylum Chordata; class Mammalia; order Artiodactyla; family Monodontidae; genus Monodon; species Monodon monoceros. Next base: position 71,612,310 of record NW_021703774.1, on the reverse strand, counting down.
GTCAGAATGGTCATCATCAAAAAATGTAGAAACAATAAATGCTGGAGAGGATGTGGAGAAAAGGGAACACTCTTGCACTGTTGGTGGGAATGTAAATTGATAGAGCCACTATGGAGAACAGTATGGAGGTTCCTTAAAAAACTACAAATAGAACTACCATATGACCCAGCAATCCCACTACTGGGCACATATCTTGAGAAAACCACAATTCAAACTGAGTCATGTACCAAAATATTCATAGCAACTCTATTTACAATAGCGAGGACACGGAAGCAACCTAAGTGTCCATGAACAGATGAATGGATAAAGTAGATATGGCCCGTATATATAATGGAATATTACTCAGTCATAAAAAGAAATGATATTGAGTTATTTGTAGTGAGGTGGATGGACCTACAGTCTTTCGTACAGAGTGAAGTAAGTCAGAAAGGGAAAAACAAATACCAGATGCTAATACATATATATGGAATCTAAGAGAGAGAAAAAAAAAGGTCCTGAAAAACCTAGGGGTAAGGCGTAAATAAAGACACAGACCTACTACAGAATGGACTTGAGGATATGGGCGGGGGAAGGGTAAGCTGTGACAAAGTGAGAGAGTGGCCTGGACATATATACACTACCAAACGTAAAATAGATAGCTACTGGGAAGAAGCCGCATAGCAGAGGGAGATCAGCTTGGTGGTTTGTGATCACCTAGAAGGGTAGGATAGGGAGGGTGGGAGGGAGGGAAATGCAAGAGGGAAGAGATATAGGAACATATATATATGTATAGCTGATGCACTTTGTTATACAGTAGAAATTAACACACCATTGTGAAGCAATTTTACCCCAATAAAGATTTTTTAAAAATTATAAAATAAAATAAAATGGCTGTATAGCCTTCCACCATTAAAAAAAAATGATGAAAGATCTGAAATCAATAACCTTATAGAACTTGAAGACAAAGAACAGCAAAAAAAAAAAAGTCAAAATAATATACACTAGAGCAGAAACAAATGAATTAAAAATAGGAAAAAAAAAAGAAGGAATAAAAATAATGAGTTGGTTCTTTGAAAGAATCAACAAGATTGACAACCCTACAGGGAGAATGTTTTGGACAAAAATGTAGAAGACTCAGGTTATTGAAATCAGCAAAGAAGAGGAGACATCACTACTCACCTTATAGAAATAAAAGGATTATAAGTGAATACTGTGAACACCAACAAATTAGATAACAGAGACGAAATGGTTAGATTCCCAGACAGACACAAAGGAAAATCTGAATACCAGTAATACATAAAGAGATAGCATTAATAACACAAAAGTTTCCACAGAGGAAGGCCCTGGCCCAGCCAACGTCTACCTAACTTTTAAAGAATAATTAACATAAATTTTTCATGAACTCTTGAAAAAAATAGAATAGGAGGACTTAAAACCACAAAATTGTAGACTTAAAAATGGTTTAGGATGATATATTTTATGTTATGTGTGTTTTACCATAATTAAGAGTAATTTTAAAATGTAGAAAATGAGGGGACATTTACCAACTCATTATATGAGGCCAGTAGTACACTGATACCAAAACCAGAAAATGACATCAGAAGGGAAGAAAACGACACATAAATATCGCTTAAGGATATAGATGAAAAATTCTCCATAAAATACTAGCAAACTAAATCCATTACCATATAAGAAAGATTATACACCATAAGCAAGAGGGATTTATTCCTGGAATGCAAGGTTGGTTTAACATACAGAATCAATCAATGTAATACACCATATTTATAAAATAAAGACAAAAAACACATGACCATGTCAGTAGACATTTGACAAAATGCAATATCCTTTCATGATAAAATGAAAAAACACTCAACCAACTTGAAATAGAAGGGATATTTCTAAACTGATAAAAGCCATCTATGTAAAACCCACAGGCAACATCATACTTAATGGTGAAAGACTAAATGTATTCTCACTAACATCAGGAATAATACAAGGATGTGCATTCTTGTCACTTCTATTGAACTATTAAATATTGTACAGGAAGTTCTAGCTAGGGCAATTAGGCAAGAAAAAAAAAAGACATCCAGATTGGAGAAGAAGATATAGAGCTTTTTCTATTCATAAATAGCATGATCTGTATATAGAAAATCCTAAGGAACTCACACATGAAAAATCATTAGAAGTAATAAACAAGTTCAGCAAGATTGCAGGATACAAGATCAATGTGCATAAATCTGTTATATGTCTATACACATGTAATGAATAATCTGAATGTGAAAGTAGAATGATTTCTTTCACAATAGCATAAAAAAAAAGGAATATAACTAACAAGAAAATGCAAGTTTTCAGCTTGTACACTGAAAACTACAAAACATAATTGAAAGAAATTCAAGAAGACATAATTAAATGAAAAGACATCCTGTGTTCATGAATTGGAAAGCTTAGTATTGTCAAGATGATGACACTCTCTAAATTGATCTACAGATTCACAAAATTCGTACAAAAATCCTAGCTCTCTCTTTTGCAGAATTGACAAGCAGGCACTAAAATTCGAATGGAAATGCAAGGGGCCCTGAATAGCCAAAATAATCTCAAAAAATAAATAAAAAGAAACACACAAAGTTGGAGGATTCACATGCTCTAATTTTAAAACTCACACAAAGACACAGTAGTGGAGGCTTGTGACACCAGTATAAGAAGTTCAGAAACAAGTTCTTACATTTATGATCAATTGATTTTGACAAGAGTGGCAGGACAGTTCTGGGGGGAAAGAGTAGTGTTTCAACAATGGTATTGGGACAACTTCATATCCATATGCAAAAGAATAAAGTTGGACCACTACCTCATACTACATACAAAAATTAACTCAAAATGGATCATAGAATTAAATGTGAGAAAACTGTAAAACTTAAAAAAAAAGAAATTATACTCCAATAAAGATTTTAAAAACAAAAAGTTAGGAATCACTAATGTAATTCTTGTCAGACAGATATAGATTTAAGGCCCAACTCAGACACTGACAAACAGTGTGATTTTAACCAATTAGATAAACCCTTGGAGATACTATTTTCTTATTTGAAAAAATGGTGTATATAGGTCTTCTCCTAGAATCAGGTCATCCCCTGAATGTGTGAATCTACCTGCAACTTTAGGTCACTAAGGGATTCCTAACCTTTGCCCTCTCCCTGTTCCCTTAAACTGAGTGTGACCACTATTCATATTCTTAGACTACATTTGTGACTGGACCATCTCATCAAGTGAAACAAACTATGATATAGCCATACAATGAAATGTTACCTACTCCACAATAGAAAGGAATTATTTATTCAAGCAATGTTGTGGATAGCCTGACTAAAGACTATATACTGTATAATTCTATTTATATGACACTCTGGGAGAAACAAACTATAGGGGTAGAAATAAGATCAGAAGTTGCCAAAAGCTGGAATGGAACAAAGGGATTGATACAAAAGGTAAGGGAAGCAGAATTTTGACCCCTGTGACATTCAACCCTGATTTTATGCCCATGAATATGTTATAATATGTTATGTGGCAAAAGGAACTTTGTAGATGTAATTAAGGTTATTAGTCAGTTAACCTTAAAATGACGAGATCAACCTGGATTATTTAGGTAGGCCCAATGTAATCACATGAGCTCTTGAAGCCCAAGAAGGATTCAACTTGGCCGTTGCTGGCTTGAAGATGGAGGGGCCAAATGTCAAAAAAATGGTGAACCTCAGTCCTACAGTCATACAGAACTGAATTATACAAACCACTTGAATGAGCTTGAAAGCAGATTTTCACTCAGATCTCCAAAAAGGAACTCAACCTGGGCAACACTTTGATTTCAGCCTTGTGAGACCTTGAGCAGAGAACCCAACACACTGTACCTGGACTTCTGACATACAGAATTATGAGACAAGTGGGTGTTGTTTTAAACCACTAAGTCTGTGGTAATTTGTTTTGGTAGCAATAGAAAACTAATACAACAGGGCATGAAGGAAGTTTTTTGGGTAGAGGAAATACCATATCTTTTGTTTTAGACATTTTTTTCCAGCTTTATTGAGATGTAATTGACATATAACATTGTGTAAGTTTCAAGTGTACAACATGAAGATTTGATAATATGTATAGATTGCAAGATCATTATCACAATAAGTTTAGTTAACTTATCCATCACCTTACGTAGTTACCTTTTGTTTTGTGATGAGAACTTTTAAGATCTTAGCAACTTTCAAATACTTAGCAACTTTCAAATACTCTTAGCAACTTTCAAATACTCCATATCTTGATTGTGATGGTAGTTACACATCTGAGTAAGTTTGTCGAAATGCATAGAACTTACACCTAAAAAGGTTAAAGTTTAATCTATGTAAATTTTACCTCAATAAACCTATAAAAATAAAATAAATCAAAACTCATCAAATTGATTTTAAATGCATATATGGGTAAATTTTTATTGTATGTAAACTATACCCCAAACAAAATGGATTTTAAAAGTTAAAAAAAAAATGTAAGTGTGACTCTCCAAGACCATAAATTAGGCAATGGTTTCTTAGCTATGACACCACAAGTTCAATATTCAAAAGAAAAAAAATAAATAAATTGAATTATCAAAATTTTTAAAGACACCATTGAGAGTGAATGGATATCTGAAAGAATGGGAAAAAATAGTTTTTTGTAAGTCATATATCTGATTAAGGACTTTTATCCAGAGTATATAATAACTCTTAGAACTCAACAGTAAAGTGAAAAAATAACTCAATTAAAAATGGGCAAAGTATTCGAATAGACATTTCTCTAAGAAAGCTTTACAAATTGACAATAAACACATATAAATATGTTTTCCATCATTACTTATTGAGGAAATTCAAATTAAAACCATAATGAGCTACCACTTCACATCTACCAGGATGGCTAAAATAAAAAGACAGACAATAACAAGTTTTATTGTGTATGTGGAGAAATTACAGCCCTTACACATCACTGTGGGACTTTAAAATAATGTAGCTACCTTGGAAACATTTTGGCAGTTCCTCAAAAAGTGAAACACAGAATTATCATATAGCCCAGCAATTCCACTTCTAGATGTATACCCAAGAGAATGAAAACACAAGTTCACAGAAAACTTGTACATAAATGTTCATAACAACATTATTCATAATAGCCAATAAATGGAAATAATCCAACTGAACATCAACTGATGAATATGTGTAGCCCTATTTTATAATATTATTTGGCAAGAAAAAAGAATGAAATAGTGATACATGCTACAACATGGATAAACCTTTAAAACATAATGTTAAAAAATCAGACACAAAAGGCAACATATTGTGTGATACCATTTATATGCAATGTCCAGAATAGGCAAATCTATAGAGACAGAAAGTAGACTCCTGTTTGTCAAGGGCTGGAGGAATTGGGAGTGACAGCTCATCCATATGAGTTTCTTTTTGGGGTGATTTAAGTATTTTGGAATTAGATAGTGGTGATGCTTGCACAACTCTGTGAATATACTAACAACTACTGAAATGTATACTTTAAAAGAGTGAATTTTATGGTATATGAATTCTATCTCAGTAAAGCTGTTTTAAAAAACAGAAAGAAAGAAAGAAAAGATGGTTCTTTTGCAAACACATAAAGGAATAGAAAGAAACCAGAAATCTAGAAGCCTATAGGTTTGGGAAAGTTACATACTTCTAGACCCTTAATATAAAAAGACAAAACTGAGAATGGTTTAGAGAGTTAAAACTCAGGTTTTCAGCCAAAATTAAATTAAGGTTTAATGCCATCCCACTGAAGTTAATTTTTCCAATATTGTCAAAGAAGGTATAGTTGAGAAAAAAAGGCATTGGAAAAAGTAGCAGATAAATAAGATAACATAAGAATGTTTTTGGGAAAAGAAATTGGGGTATAGTTATTGGCATGCAAAACTGACTAGAAACAAATAGAAGTCCAGGAAACTTTTCAGAAATCATATCCCCAAAGCAACCACAGACTGGATCTCAAACAAAACAAAACATGTTTCCAAGAGCCTTAAAACCACACTTTTTAGAAAGTGAGATGTAAAATTATCTAATCAAGGACAGCACAATCCACAATGCACACTTAAGATTTGATCATACAAAAGAAATAATCCTATCAATGGCAGAATGATGCATAACAAAGGAAAAAGGAGATCCTTCCAGAGAGCAGAATCAAGACCTTAACACACAGTTTCTATTACTTCTGAATGTTGGGGTATGTGATGAATATGACTTCACAGTACTCACATAGCTGAATTTCAGTAAACTAAAGCCTAATTACTGCTATGTGTCTCCCCATTATTTTCTCATGCATATGGTAGTTTCTATTTAGTTTTCCTGTATCTATTCTATCCTTGGTTGCTAAGTAACAGGAAGAAATGGTCCATCTGCTTACCTCATAGTTTGATGAACAAATATAGAAGCCATAGGCAGACATGATAGAGAGAAATAATTACATGTCATCCAGAGGCCTTATATTTTGAGTTAGATGGAACTATAATGTTTCTTGGTTGGGGAATTGTGTTCTGCTTAAGAGCCAAAAGGAGTAAACAGATATTTGAGGACTGGAAGGACTCTGGCAGTAGCTTGAAGAGCTCACCAGTATCTACTATCCTCTTTTTTCTGGGTACACTGATAAACTAAATTTCTTAACTTTCTAAATAGATAAGGCCAAGTGACTGATTTTGAGTCAAGCCAATGATAGGTGGATAAGAGCAGGGCTGTATTCTCCTTACTCAGTCTATTTCCCGTTTCTGACATCTGGAATTCAGAGGAGGACAAGGCAATCAAAAATGGTGAGACTATAGGAAGGAAGGAACCTGGTTCCCTTTTTAACTGCATGGAGCAAAGACCTTGCAAACCCACACTGGACTTGGAAATGAGTAAAAAATAACTTCTGGGAATTCCCTGGCAGTCCAGTGGATAGGACTTGAAGCTTTCACTGCTGTGGTCTGGGTTCAATCCCTGGTCAGGGTTCAAAGACCCAACAAACAGTGCAGTACAGCAAGAAAGCAAAAACAAACACACCAAAAAAAACCCCAAACTTATACTGGACTGAGGCACAACAACTTAGATGGTGTTTGTTGTAGCAGATTTCTGATACTGCCATGCTGACTAATAAACATAGCATGGTGAGAGCACTTTTTCTTCAGTTTGTTTGGCTAGTTGTTTTTTGTTCTAGGAGGCACTGCTTACTTGATAGACTTTATCTACCAATTAAACAAGAAGGCATTAAGGGTAATAAGATGTTGAGGGTAAATAATTTTCAAGTAGACTTAATAAGTTTAAAGAATGCAATCAGGTAAAATGGTTATGATCAAAAGAATCACAATAGGAGGACATTAAAATTGGCAGAGGAGTAAGATGTGGATATCACCTTCCTCCCCACAAATATATTAAAAATACAGCTACATGTGGAACAACTCCTACAGATCACCTAGTGAACACTGGCAGGAGACTTCAGACTTCCCAAAAGGCAAGAAAATACCCATGTACCTGGGTAGGGCAAAAGAAAAAAGGAAAAGTAATGGCAAAAGAAAAGGGATGGGACCTGCACGTCTGGGAGGAAGCTGTGAAGGAGGAAAAGCTTCCATGCACTAGGAAGCCACTTCACTGGCACAGACAGGGGTGGGTGAGTGGAAGCTTTGGAGCCATGGAAAAGACAGCAACAACAAGAGTTGTATGGAAACGCAAAAGAACCTGAATAGCCAAAGCAATCTTGAGAACGAAAAATGGACCTGGAGGAATCAGGTGCCCTGACTTCAGACTATACTAAAACGCTACAGTAATCAAGACAGTATGGTACTGGCACAAAAACAGAAATATAGGTAAATGGAACAGGATACAAAGCCCAGAGATAAACCCACGCACATATGGTCACCTTATCTTTGATAAATGAGGCAAGAAAATACAGCGGAGAAAAGACAGCCTCTTCAATAAATGGTGGTGGGAAAACTAGACAGCTACATGTAACAGTATGAAATTAGAACATTCCTTAACACCATACACAAAAATAAACTCAAAATGGATTAAAGAACTAAATGTAAAGCCAGAAACTATCAAACTCGTAGAGGAAAACATAGGCAGAACACTCTATGACATAAATCACAGCAAGATCCTTTTGACCCACCTCCTAGGGAAATGGAAATAAAAACAAAAATAAACAAATTGGATGTAATGAAACTTAAAAGCTGTTGCACAGCAAAGGAAACCATACACAAGACCAAAAGACAACCCTCTGAATGTGGGAAAATATTTGGAAATGAAGCAACTGACAAAGGATTAATCTCAAAAATTTACAAGTAGCACATGCAGCTCAATAACAAAAAAACAAACAACCCAATCCAAAAATGGGCAGAAGACCTAAATAGACATTTCTCCAAAGAAGATATACAGATTGCCAACAAACACATGAAAGAATGCTCAACATCATTAGTCATTAGAGAAATGCTAATCAAAACTACAATGAGATATCATCTCACAGTGGCCAGAATGGCCATCATCAAAAAATCTAGAAACGATAAATTCTGGAGAGGGTGTGGAGAAAAGGGAACACTCTTGCACTGTTGGTGGGAATGTAAACTGATACAGCCACTATGGAGAACAGTATGGAGGCTCCTTAAAAAACTAAAAATAGAGGGCTTCCCTGGTGGCACAGTGGTTGAGAGTCCGCCTGCCAATGCAGGGGACACGGGTTTGTGCCCTGGTCAAGGAGGATCTCACATGTCACAGAGCGGCTGGGTCCGTGAGCCATGGCTGCTCAGCCTGCCCGTCCAGAGCCTGTGCTCCACAATGGGAGAGGCCACAACAGTTAGAGGCCCGTGTACTGTCAAAAAAAATAATAAATAAAAACAACAACTAAATATAGAACTACCATACGACCCAGCAATCCCACTACTGGACATATACCCTGAGAAAACCATAATGCAAAACGAGTCATGTACCAAAATATTCATTACAGCTCTATTTACGATAGCCAGGGCATGGAAGCAACCTAAGTGTCCATCAACAGATGAATGGATAAAGAAGATGTGGCACATATATACAATGGAATATTACTCAGCCATAAAAAGAAATGAAATTGAGTTATTTGTAGTGAGGTGAATGGACCTAGAGTCTGTCATACAGAGTGAAGTAAGTCAGAAAGAGAAAAACAAATACCGTATGCTAACACATATATACGGAATCTAAGAAAAAAAATGGTCATGAAGAACCTAGGTGTAAGACGGGAATAAAGACACAGACCTAATAGGAATGGACTTGAGGATATGGAGAGGGGGAAGGGTAAGCTGTGACAAAGTGAGAGAATGGCATGGACATATATACACTACCAAACGTAAAAGAGATAGCTAGTGGGAAGCAGCCACACAGCACAGGGAGATCAGCTGGGTGGTTTGTGACCACCTAGAGGGGTGGGATAGGGAGGGTGGGAGGGAGGGAGTTGCAAGAGGGAAGAGATATGGAAACATATGTCTATGTATAACTGATTCACTATTTTAATACAGAAACTAACACACCATTGTAAAGCAATTATACTCCAATAAAGATGTTAAAAAATATTCAAGGTTATTTTAAAAGAAAAAAAAAAGAGTGCCAAGGACAAAGTGGAGAGTTTCCCACAGAGAGGATCAGTGCTGACCAGCACTCACAAACCTGAGACACTTGTCTGCTCACCTGCCAGGGTGGTGGGGTCTGGGGGGTGAAGCTCAGGCTTCAGAGGTCAGACCCCAAGGAGAAGGCTGGGGTTGGCTGTGTAAACACGGGGTGAAGGTGGCTAGTGCACCACAGATAGCTGGGAGGGGAACACGGAAAATCTCTGGACCTTCCTAAGAGGCAAGAGACCACTGTTTTGGGGTTTGCGAGGAGAGGAGATTCAGTTCACTTCCTAAAGGAGCTTCAGAGATGGGCCAAATCCACAGCTATCAGTGTAGACACCAGAGACGGGCATGAAACAATAATGCTGCTGCTGCAACCACCAAGAATCCTGGGTGCGAGCACAGGTCACTATCCCCACCTCCCTTTCCAGGAACCTGTGCACCCACCACTGCCACGGTCCCGTGATCCAGGGACAACTTCCCTGGGAGAACGCATGGCGTGCCTTAGGCTGTTGTAACGTCACACTGACCTCTGCCACTGCAGGCTCACCCCGCATTCCGTACCCCTCCCTCCCCCCCGGACTGAGTGAGCCAGAACCACCTAATCTGCCGCTCCTTTAACCCCCTCATGTCTGGGCGAAGAACAAACACAAGAGGGCGACTTACATGCAGACGTGGGGCCAAATCAAAAGCTGAACCCCCAGAGCTGTACGAAAAAAGAAGAGAAAGGGAAATTTCTCCCAGCAGCCTCAGGAACAGCAGATTACATCTCCACAATCAACTTGATGTACCCTGCGTCTGCGGAATACCTGAACAGGCAATGCGTAATCCGCAAATTGAGGCGGTGAACTTTGGTAGCACATATAAACTTGGGGTTTGCTGTAAGTGACTGACTAGTTTCTGATTTTTAAGTTTATCTTAGTATAGTTTTAGCGCTTGTTTTCATTGGTGGATTGGTGTTTTGGTTTGGTTGCTCTCTTCTCTTTTTTTTATTACGTTTATTAGTTTAATAATACTTTTTTAAATTTTTATTTTAATAACATTATTTTATTATTTTACTTTATTTATCTTTCTCATTTTTCTCCCTTTTCTTCTGAGCCATGTGGCTGACAGGGTCTTGGTGCTCCAGGCAGATGTCAGGCCTGAGCCTCAAAGGTGGGAGATATGAGCTCAGGACATTGGACAAGAGACCTCACTGAGCCACATAATATCAATTGATGACAGCTCTCCCAGAGATCTCCATAACCATGCTACCACCCATCTCCACCCAACAGCCACCAAGCACCAGTGCTGGACACCACATGCCAGACAACAAGCAAGACAAGAGCACAACCCCACGCATTAACAGAGAGGCAGCCTAAAATCATAATAAGTTCACAGATAGCCCAAAAACACAACACCAGACGTGGTCCAGCTCAACAGAAAGAAAGTATCCAGCCTGATCCACCAGAACAAAGGCAGCAGACCTCTCCATCAGGAAGCCTACACAACCCACTGAACAAAACTTACCCACAGGGGGCAGACATCAAAAACAATGGGAACAATGAACCTCCAACCTGTCAAAAGGGGACTCCAAACACAGTAAGTTAAGTAAAATAAGAAGACAGAGAAATACACAACAGATGAAGGAGACAGGTAGAAACTCACCAAACTAAACAAATGAAGAGGAATTAGACAGTCTACCTGTAAAAGAATTCAGAGTAATGATAGTAAAGATGATCCAAAATCTTGGAAAAAGAATGGAGAAAAAACAAGAAACGTTTAAAAAGGAACTAGAAGAACTAAAGGGCAAACAAACGATAAAAAAAACACAATAAATGACATTTAAAATTCTCTACAAGGAATCAATAGCAGAATAACTGAGACAGAAGATGGATAAGTGACATGGAAGATAAAATAGTGGAAATAACCACTGCAGAGCTGAACAAAGAATAACGAATGAAAAGAATTGAGGACAGGGATTCCTTTGTGGTGCAGTGGTTGAGAGTCCGCCTGCTGATGAAAGGGACACGGGTTCATGCCCCAGTCCAGGAAGATTTCAAATGCCGTAAAGCAGCTGGCCCATGAGCCATGGCTGCTGGGCTTGCGCGTCTGGAGCCGGTACTCTGCAACGGGAGAGGCCAAAACAGTGAGAGGCCCGTGTACCGCAAAAAAAAAAAAAAAAAGAATTAAGGACAGTCTCAGAGACTTCTGAGACAACATTAAATGCACCAACATTCAAATTATATGGGTCCCAGAAGAAGAAGAGAAAAAGAAACGGACTGAGAAAATATTTAAAGAGATTATAGTTGAAAACTGCGCTAATAAGGGAAAGGAAATAGTCAATCAACTGCAGGAAATGGAGAGAGTGCCACACAGTATAAATCCAAAGAAAAACACACAATGACACATATTAATCAAACTATCAAAAATTAAAGACAAAATATTAAAAGCAGCAAAGGAAAAACAACAAATAACAAAAAAGGAAATTCCCATAAGGTTAACAGCTGATCATTCAGCAGAAATTCTGCAAGCCAGAAGGGAGTGGCAGGACATAATTAAAGTGATGAGAAGGAAAAGCCTTCAACCACGATTACTCTACCCAGCAAGGATCAAATTCAGATTTGACAGAGAAATTAAAACCTTTACAGAAAAGCAAAAGCTAAGAGAATTCAGCACCACCAAACAAGCTTTACAACAAATTCTAGAGGAACTTCTCTAGGCAGGAAACACAAGAGAAGGAAAAGACCTACAATAACAAACCCAAAACAATTAAGAAAATGGTAATAGGAACATACATATCAATAATTACCTTAAGGGTAAACGGATTAAATGCACCAATCAAAAGAAATAGACTGGCTGAATTGATACAAAACAAAACCTGTATATATGCTGTCTACAAGAGACTCACTTCAGACCTGGGGATATATACAGACGGGAAGTGAGGAGATGGTAAAATATATTCCATGGAAATCAAAAGAAAACAGAGTAGCAATATTCATATCAAACAAAATAGACTTTAAAATAAAGACTATTACAAGAGGCAAAGAAGGACAACACATAATGATCAAGGGATCAATCCAAAAAGAAGATATTACAATTGTAAATATTTATGCACCTAACATAGGAGCACCTGAATAAATAAGGCAAATGCTAACAGCCATAAAAGGGGAAATCGACAGTAACACAATCCTAGTAGGGCACTTTAACACCTCACTTTCACCTAAGGAAAGATCATCCAAAATGAAAATAAAAAAGGAAACACAACCCTTAAATGATACGTTAAATATTATGGACTTAATTGATATTTATAGAACATTACATCCAAAAACAACGGAATACACTTTCTTCTTAAGTTCTAATGGAACATTCTCCAGGACAGATTATGTCTTGGGTCACAAATCAAGCCTTGGTAAATTTAAGAAAATTGAAATTGTATCAATTATCTTTTCTAACCAGAATGCTAAGAGCCCAGATATCAATTACAGGAAAAAAGCTGTAAAAAATAAAAACACATGGAAGCTAAACCATACACTACTTTTAACCAAGAGATCACTGAAGAAATCAGAGGAAATAAAAAAATACATAGAAACAAAAGACAATGAAAACAGAATGAACCAAAACCAATAGGATGCAACAAAAGCAGTTCTAAGAGGGAAGTATATAGCAATACAATCCTACTTTAAGAAACAAGAAATATCTCAAACAAACAACCTAACCTTACAGCTAAAGCAATTAGAGAAAGAAGAACAAAAAACCCAAAGTTTGGAGAAGGAAATAAATCATAAAGATCAGATCAGGAATAAAAGAAAAAGAAGTGAGGGGAATGATAGATAAGATCAATAAAACCAAAAGCTGGTTCTTTGAGAAGTTAAACAAAATTGATAAGACATTAGGCAGACTTATCAAGAAAAGAAGGGAGAAGACTCAAATCAATAGAATTAGAAATGAAAAGTGAGAAGTAACAACAGACACCAGAGAAATACAAAGCATATTGAGAGATTACTACAAACAAATATATGCCAATAAAATGGACAACTTGGAAGAAATGGACAAATCCTTAGAAAAGCACACGTTCTGAGATTGAACCAGGAAACAATAGAAGATATAATCAAACGACTCACAAGCACTGAAATTAAAGCTGTGATTAAAAATCTTCAAATATACAAAAGCCCAGGGCCAGGTGAGTTGACAGGTGAATTCTATCAAACATTTAGAGAATATCTAACACCTATCCCTCTCAAACTCTTCCAAAATACAGCAGAGGGAGGAACACTCCCGAAATCATTCTATAAGGCCACCATCACCCTGATACCAAAACTAGACAAAGATGTCACAAAGAAAGGAAACTACAGACCAATATCACTGATGAAATAGATGCAAAAATCCTCAACAAAATGCTAGCACACAGAATCCGACAACACATTAAAAGGATCATACACCTTGATCAAGTGGGGTTTATCCCAGAAATGCAAGGATTCTTCAATATACGCAAATCAGGTCCAAGTCGGGGGAGCCTGCCATGCAGACGCACTTCCAGACGCATGCACACTGCCCTCCTTCCTGGATCCAAGACTCACAATGTCGGCAACCCTGAGTCTTGGCTTCCTGGTTCATAGACTCACGAATTGGGAGAAGGCGAGGAAGATGGTGGAAGAGTAAGACACAGAGATCACCTTCCTCAAAACAGATATATCAGAAATACATCTACAAATGGAACAACTCCTACAGAACACCTACTGAACGCTGGCAGAAGACCTCAGAAGTCCCAAAAGGCAAGAAACTCCCCACGTACCTGGGTAGGGCAAAAGAAAAAAGAATAAACAGAGACAAAGAATAGGGACGGGACCTGCACCAGTGGGAGGGAGCTGTGAAGGAGGAAAGGTTTCCACACACTAGGAAGTCCGTTTGCAGGCGAAGACTGTGGGTGGCAGAGGGGGTAGCTTCAGAGCCACGGAGGAGAGCGCAGCCACAGGGGTGCAGAGGGCAAAACGGAGAGATAACCTCACAGAGGATTGGTGCCGACCAGCACTCATCAGCCCGAGAGGCTTGTCTGTTCACCCGCTGGGGCAGGCAGGGGCTGGGAGCTGAGGCTCGGGCTTCAGCCAGAGCACAGGGAGAGGACTGGCAGCCTGAACACAGCCTGAGGGCACTGGTGCGCCACAGCTGGCCAGGAGGGAGTCCGGGGAAAAGTCTGGACCTGCCGAAGAGGCAGGAGACTTTTTCTTCCCTCTTTGTTTCCTGGTGCACGAGGAGAGGAGATTAAGAGCGCTGCTTGGAGGAGCTCCAGAGACATATGCGAGCCGCGGCTAACAGCGCGGACCACAGAGACGGGCAGGAGACACTAAGGCTGCTGCTGCCACCACCAAGAAGCCTGTATGCGAGCACAGGTCACTATCCACACCTCCCTTCCGGGGAGGCTGTGCAGACCGCCACTGTCAGGGTCCCGGGTTCCAGGGACAACTTCCCCGGGAGAACTCATGGCACGCCTCAGGCTGGTGCAACGTCACACCGGTCTCTGCCACCACAGGCTCACCTCACAACGTGCCCCTCCCTCCCCGCGGCCTCACTGAGCCAGATCCCCCAGATCAGTGGCTCCTTTAACCCCGTCCTGTCTGAATGAAGAACAGACGTCCTCTGGCGACCTACACGCAGAGGCAGGGCCAAATCCAAAGTTGAGCCCCGGGATCTATGCGAACAAAGAAGAGAAAGGGAAATCTCTCCCAGCAGCCTCAGGATCAGCGGATTAAATCTCCACAATTAACTTGATGTACCCTGCATCTGTGGAATACCTGAATAGACAACGAATCATCCCAAATTGAGGAGGTGAACTTTGAGCACGAGATTTATTTTTTCCCTTTTTCCTTTTTAATGAGTGTGTATGTGCAGGCTTCTGTGTGAGATTTCGTCTGTATAGCTTTGCTTTCACCATTTGTCCTAGGGTTCTATCCGTCCATTTTTTTGTTGTAGTTCTTTTTTTGTTTTTTACTTTCTAAAAAAATTTTTTCCTTAATAATTATTTTTTATTTTAATAATTTTATTTTATCTTAATTTATCTTGTTTTCTTTTATCCTCTTTCTTTCTTTCTACTTTTTCGCCCTTTTATTATGAGCCGTATGGATGAAAGGCTCTTGGTGCTGCAGTCAGGAGTCAGTGCTGTTCCTCTGAGGTGGGAGAGTCAACTTCAGGACACTGGTCCACAAGAGACCTCCCAGCTCCATGTAATATCAAATGGCGAAAATCTCCCAGGGATCTCCATCTAAACATCAACACCCAGCTTCACTCAACGATCAGGAAGCTACAGTGCTGCACACCCTATGCCAAAAAACTAGCAAGACAGGAACACAACCCCACCCATTAGCAGAGAGGCTGCCTAAAATCATAATAAGGCTACAGACACCCCAAAGCACACCACCAGTCGTGGACTGGCCCACCAGAGAGACAAGATCCAGCCTCATCCACCAGAACACAGACACTACTCCCCTCCACCAGGAAGCCTACACAACCCACTGAACCAGCTTTAGTCACTGGGGACAGACACCAAAAACAATGGAAACTACAAACCTGCAGCCTGCAAAAAGGAGACCCCAAACACAGAAAGATAAGCAAAATGAGAAGGCAGTAAAAAACACAGCAGATGAAGGAGCACGATAAAAACCCACCAGACCTAACAAATGAAGAGGAAATAGGCAGTCTACCTGAAAAAGAATTCAGAATAATGGTAGTAGAGGTGATCCAAAATGTTGGAAATAGAATAGAGAAAATGCAAGAAACATTTAACAAGGAAGTAGAAGAACTAAAGAGGAAACAAACAACGATGAAAAACACAACAAATGAAATTTAAAATACTCTAGAAGGGATCAATAGCAGAATAACTGAGGCAGAAGAACGGATAAGTGACCTGGAAGATAAAATAGTAGAAATTACTACTGCAGAGAAGAATAAGGAAAAAAGAATGAAAAGAACTAAGGACAGTCTCAGAGACTTCTGGGACAACATTAAATGCACCAACATTCGAATCATAGAAGTCCCAGTAGAAGAAGGGAAAAAGAAAGGGACTGAGAAAATATTTGAAGAGATTATAGTTGAAAACTATCCTAACATGGGAAAGGAAATAGTTAATCAAGTCCAGAAAGCACAGAGAGCCCCATACCAGGTAAATCAAAGGAGAAACACACCAAGACACATATTAATCAAACTGACAAAAGTTAAATACAAAGAAAACATATTAAAAGCAGCAAGGGAAAAACAACAAATAACACACAAGGGAATCCCCATAAGGTTAACAGCTGGTCTTTCACCAGAAACTCTGCAAGCCAGAAGGAACTGGCAGGACATATTTAACGTGATGAAGAAGAAAAACCTACAACCAAGATTACTCTAGGCTGCAAGGATCTCATTCAGATTTGATGGAGAAATTAAAATCTTTACAGACAAGCAAAAACTCAGAGAGTTCAGCACCACCAAACCAGCTTTACAACAAAAGCTAAAGGATCTTCTCTAGGCAAGAAACACAAGAGGAGGAAAAGACCTACAAAAACAAACACAAAACAATTTAGAAAATGGGAATAGGAACATACATATCGAAAATTACCTTAAATGTAAATGGATTAAATGCTCCCACCAAAAGACACAGACTGTCTGAATGGATACAAAAACAAGACCGATATATATGCTGCCTACAAGAGACCCACTTCAGACCTTGAGAAACATACAGACTAAAAGTGAGGGAATGGAGATAGATATTCCATTCAAATGGAAATCAAAAGAAAGCTGTAGGAGAGGACTGGGGTTGGCGGCGTGAACACAGCCTGAAGGGGTTAGTTCACCACGACTAGCCGGGAGGGAGTCCGGGAAAAGGTCTGGAGCTGCCAAAGAGGCAAGAGACTTTTTCCTTCCCTCCTTCTTTACTGGTGCCAGAGGAGAGGGGATTAAGAGCACTGCTTAAAGGAGCTCCAGAGATGGGCAAAAGCCGCGGCTAAAAGCGCGGACACCAGAGATGGGCAGGAGATGCTAAGGGTGCTGCTGCTGCCACCAAGAACCCTGTGTGCGAGCACAGGTCACTCTCCACATCGCCCTTACTGGGAGCCTGTGCAGCCCGCCAATACCAGGGTCCCGGGATCCAAGGACAATTCCCCCAAGAGAATGCACGGCGCGCCTCAGGCTGGTGCAACGTCACGCCAGCCTCTGCCACTGCAGGCTCGCCCCGCACTCTGTGCCCCTCACTCCCTGTGGCATGAGTGAGCCAGCGCCCCCAAATCAGCGACTCCTTTAACCCTGTCTTGTCTGAGCGAAAAACAAACGCCCTCCAGCGACCTACATGCAGAGGTGGGGCCAAATCCAAAGCTGAGCCCCTGGAAGCAGTGAGAACAAAGAAGAAAAAGGGAAATCTCTCCCAGCAGCCTCAGAAGCAGCGGATAAAAGCTCCACAATCCACTTGATGTACCCTGCATCTGTGGAGTACATATATAGACAACAAATCATCCCAAATTGAGGAGGTGGACTTTGAGAGCAAGATTTATGATTTTTTCCCCTTTTCCTCTATTTGTGAGTGTGTATGTGTATGCCTCTATATGTAATTTTGTCTGTATAGCTTTGCTTCCACCATTTCTCCGAAGGTTCTATCCGTCCGTTTTTTTTGTTGTTGTTGTTTTGTTTTTGTTTATTCCTTAAAAATTATTTTCAATTTAATAACTTTATTATATTTTACATTATCTTCTTTCTTTTTTCCTTCCTTCCCTCATTTCTTCCTTCCTTCCTTCCTCCCACCGTCCCTCCCTCCCTCCCTCCGTTCATTCTTTCTTTCCTTCTTTCCTTCTTTTCTTCTTTCTTTCTTCCTTCCACCCTTCCTTCCTTCCTTCCTTTTTTGCTTTCTTTCTTCCTACTTCTACAAATTCTTTCTCTCTACCTTTTCTCCCTTTTATTCCAAGACGTGTGGATGAAAGGCTCCTGGTGCTGCAGCCAGGAGTCAGTGCTGTGCCTCTGAGGTGGGAGAGCCAACTTCAGGACACTGGTCAACAAGAGACCATCCAGCTCCACATAATATCAAATGCCAAAAATCTCCCAGAGATCTCCATCTCAACACCAGCACCCAGATTCACTAAACAATGAGCAAGGTACAGTGCTGGGCACCCTATGCCAAACAACTAGCAAAACAGGAACAAAACCCCACCCATTAGCAGAGAGGCTGCCTAAAATCATAATAAGTCCAGAGACACCCCAAAACACACCACCAGATGTAGACCTGCCCAGCAGAGAGGCAAGAGCCAGTCTCATCAACCAGAACACAGGCACTAGTCCCCTCCATCAGGAAGCCTACACAACCCACTGCACCAAACTTAGTCACTGGGGACAGACACAAAAAACAATGGGAATTACGAACTTGCAGCCAGCAAAAAGGAGACCCCAAACAAAGAAAGATAAGCAAAATGAGAAGACAGAAAAACACACTGCAGATGAAGGAGCAAGATAAAAACCCACCCGACCTAACAAATGAAGAGGAAATAGGCAGCCTACCTGAAAAAGAATTCATAATAATGATAGTAAAGATGATCCAAAATCTTGGAAGTAGAATAGACAAAATGCAAGACACATTTAACAAGGATGTAGAAGAACTAAAGATGAAACAAACAACAATGAACAACAAAATAAATGAAATGAAAAATACTCTAGATGGGATCAATAGCAGAATAACTGAGGCAGAAGAACGGATAAGTGACCTGGAAGATAAAATAGTGGAAATAACTACTGCAGAGCAGAATAAAGAAAAAAGAACGAAAAGAATGGAGGACAGTCTCAGAGACCTCTGGGACAATATTAAACGCACCAACATTCGAATTATAGGGGTTCCAGAAGAGGAAGAGAAAAAGAAAGGGACTGAGAAAATATTTGAAGAGATTACAGTTGAAAACTTCCCTAATATGGGAAAGGAAATAGTTAAACAAGTCCAGGAAGCACAGAGAGTCCCATACAGGATAAATTGAAGGAGAAATACGCCAAGACACATATTAATCAAACTGTCAAAAATTAAATACAAAGAAAGCATATTAAAAGCAGCAAGGGAAAAATAACACACAAGGGAATCCCCATAAGGTCAACAGATGATATTTCAGCAGAAACTCTGCAAGCCAGAAGGGAGTGGCAGGACATATTTAAAGTGATGAAGGAGAAAAACCTACAACCAAGATTACACTACCCAGCAAGGATCTCATTCAGATTTGATTTAGAAATTAAAACCTTTACAGACAAGCAAAACCTGAGAGAGTTCAGCACCACCAAATCAGCATTACAACAAATTCTAAAGGAAGTTCTCTAGGCAAGAAACACAAGAGAAGGAAAAGACCTACAATAACGAACCCAAAATAATTTAGAAAATGGGAATAGGAACATACATATCGATAATTACCTTAAATGTAAATGGACTAAATGCTCCCACCAAAAGACACAGATTGGCTGAATGGAGACAAAAACAAGACCCTTATATATGCTGTCTACAAGAGACCCACTTCAGACCTAGAGACACATACAGACTGAAAATAAAGGGATGGAAAAAGATATTCCATGCAAATGGAAACCAAAAGAAATCTGGAGTAGCAATTCTCCTATCAGAGAAAATAGACTTTACAATAAAGACTATTAGAAGAGACAAAGAAGGACACTACATAATGATCAAGGGATTGATCCAAGAAGAACATAAAACAATTGTAAATATTTATGCACCCAACATAGGAGTAACCCAATACATAAGGCAAATACTAACAGCCATAAAAGGGGGAATCAACAGTAACACATTCATAGTACAGGACTTTTACACCCCACTTTCACCAATGAAGAGATCATCCAAACTTAAAATAAATAAGGAAACACAAGCTTTAAATGATACATTAAATAAGAAGGACTTAACTGATATTTATAGGACATTCAAAAACAACAGAATACACATTTTTCTCAAGTGCTCATGGAATGTTCTCCAGGATAGATCATATCTTGGGTCACACATCATGCCTTGGTAAATTTAAGAATATTGAAATTGTATTAAGTATCTTTTCCAACCACAATGCTATGAGACTAGATATCAGTTACAGGAAAAGATCTGTAAAAAATACAAACACATGGAGGCTAAACAATGCACTGCTTAATAACGAAGTGATCACTGAATAACTCAAAGAGGAAATAAAAAAATACCTAGAAAGAAATGACAATGGAGACACGACGACCCAAAACCTATGGGATGCAGCAAAAGCAGTTCTAAGGGGGAAGTTTATCGCAATACAAGCCCACCTTAAGAAACAGGAAACATCTCGAATAAACAGCCTAACCTTACACCTAAAGCAAGTAGAGAAAGAAGAACAAAAAAACCCCATGGTTAGCAGAAGGAAACAAATCATAAAAATCAGATCAGAAATAAATGAAAAAGAAATGAAAGAAACAATAGCAAAGATCAATAAAACTAAAAGCTGGTTCTTTGAGAATATAAACAAAATTGATAAATCATTAGCCAGACTCATTAAGAAAAAAAGGGAGAAGACTCAAATTAATAGAATTAGAAATGAAAAAGGAGAAGTAACAACTGACACTGCAGAAATACAAAAGATCATTAGAGATTACAACAAGCAACTCTATACCAATAAAATGGACAACCTGGAGGAAATGGACAAATTCTTAAAAATGCACAACCTGCCAAGACTGAATCAGGAAGAAATAGGAAATTTGAACAGACCAAGCACAAGCACTGAAATTGAAACTGTGATTAAAAACCCTCCAACTAACAAAATCCAAGGACCAGATTCATTCTACGAGGCCACCATCACCTTGATACCAAAACCAGACAAGGATGTCACAAAGAAAGAAAACTAAAGGCCAATATCACTGATGAACATAGATGCAAAAATCCTCAACAAAATACTAGCAAACAGAATCCAACAGCACATTAAAAGGATCATACACCATGATCAAGTGGGGTTTATTCCAGGAATGCAAGGATTCTTCAATATATGCAAATCTATCAATGTGATAAACCATATTAACAAATTGAAGGAGAAAAACCATATGATCATCTGAATAGATGCAGAGAAAGCATTCAACAAAATTCACCACCCATTTATGATAAAAACCCTGCAGAAAGTAGGCATAGAGGGAACTTTCCTCAACATAATAAAGGCCATATATGACAAACACACAGCCAACATCATACTCAATTGTGAAAAACTGAAAGCATTTCCACTAAGATCAGGAAGAAGACAAGGTTTCCCACTCTCACCACTCTTACTTAATATAGTTATGGAAGTTTTAGCCACAGCAATCAGAGAAATAAAAGGAATCCAAATCAGAAAATAAGAAGTAAAACTGTCACTGTTTGCAGATGACATCATACTAGACATAGAGAATCCTAAAGATGCTACCAGAAAACTACTAGAGCTAATCAATGAATTTGGTAGAGTTGCAGGATACAAAATTAATGCACAAAAATCTCTTGCATTCCCATACACTAAAGATGAAAAATCTGAAAGTGAAATCAAGAAAATACTCCCATTTACCATTGCAACAAAAGGAATAAAATATCTAGCAATAAACCTACCTACGGAGACAAAAGACCTGTATGCAGAAAATTATAAGACACTGATGAAAGAAATTAAAGATGATACAAATAGATGGAGAGATATACCATGTTCTTGGATTGGAAGAATCAACTTTGTGAAAATGACTCTACTACCCAAAACAATCTACAGATTCAATGCAAACCCTATCAAATTACCACTGGCATTTTTCACAGAACTAGAACAAAAAATTTCACAATTTGTATGGAAACACAAAAGACCCCAAATAGCCAAAGCAATCTTGAGAACGAAAAATGGAGCTGGAGGAATCAGGCTCCCTGACTTCAGACTATACTATAAACCTACAGTAATCAAGACAGTATGATGCTGGCACAAAAACAGAAAGATAGATCAATGGAACAGGATAGAAAGCACAGAGATAAACCCACGCACATATGGTCACCTTATCTTTGATAAAGGAGGCAAGAATGTACAGTGGAGATAGCACAGCCTCTTCAATAAGTGGTGCTGTGAAAACTAGAGAGGTACATGTAAAAGTATGCGATTAGATCACTCCCTAACACCATACACAAAAATAAGCTAAAAATGGATTAAAGACCTAAATGTAAAGCCAGAAACTATAAAACTCTTAGAGGAAAACATAGGCAGAACACTCTATGACATAAATCACAGCAAGATCCTTTTTGACCCACCTCCTACAGAAATGGAAATAAAAACAAAAATAAACAAATGGGACCTAATGAAACTTCAAAGCTTTTGCACAGCAAAGGAAACCATAAACAAGACCAAAAGACAACACTCAGAATGGGAGAAAATATTTGCAAATGAAGCAACTGACAAATGATTAATTTCCAAAATTTACAAGCAGCTCATGCAGCTCAATAACAAAAAAACAAACACCCCACTCCAGAAATGAGCAGAAGACCTAAATAGACATTTCTCCAAAGAAGATATACAGACTGCCAACAAACACATGAAAGAATGCTCAACATCATTAATCATTAGAGAAATGCAAATCAAAACTACAATGAGATATCATCTCACACCGGTCAGAATGGCCATCATCAAAAAATCTAGAAACAATAAATGCTGGAGAGGGTGTGGAGTAAAAGGAACACTCTTTCACTGCTGGTGGTAATGTGAATTAGTACAGCCACTATGGAGAACAGATTGGAAGTTCCTTAAAAAACTACAAATAGAACTACCATATGACCCAGCAATCCCACTACTGGGCATATACCCTGAGAAAACCAAAATTCAAAACGAGTCATGTACCAAAATGTTCATTGCAGCTCTATTTACAGTATCCCAGAGATGGAAACAAACTAAGTGTCCATCATGGGATTAATGGATAAAGAAGATGTGGCACATATATACAATGGAATATTACTCAGCCATAAAAATAAACGAAATTGAGCTATTTGTAATGAAGTGCATAGACCTAGAGTCTGTCACACAGAGTGAAGTAAGTCAGAAAGAGAAAGACAAATACCGTATGTTAACACATATATATGGAATTTAAGAAAAAAAATGTCATGAAGAACCTAGGGGTAAGACAGGAATAAAGACACAGACCTACTAGAGAATGGACTTTAGGATATGGGCACGGGGAAGGGTGCGCTGTGACAAAGCGAGAGAGAGGTATGGACACATATTCACTAGCAAACGTAAGGTAGATAGCTACTGGGAAGCAGCCGCATAGCACAGGGAGATCAGCTTGGTGCTTTGTGACCACCTGGAGGGTGGGAGGGAGGGAGATGCAAGAGGGAAGAGATATGGGAAAACATGTATTTGTATAACTGATTCACTTTGTTATAAAGCAGAAACTAACACACCATTGTAAAGCAATTATACCCCAATAAAGATGTTAAAAAATAAAAAAGGAAGCTGTAGTAGCAATTCTCATATCAGACAAAATAGACTTTAAAATAAAGACTATTATAAGAGACAAAGAAGGACACAACATAATGATCAAACGATTGATCCAAGAAGAAGATATTACAGTTGTAAATATTTATGCACCTAATAGGAGCACCTCAATACATAAGGCAAATACTAACAGCCATAAAAGGGAAAATCGACGGTAACACACTCATAGTAGGGGACTTTAACACCCCACTTTCACCGATGGACAGATCATCCAAAATGAAAATAAAGAGGAAACAAGCAACGATGGACTTAATTGATTTATTAATTATTTATATTTGATTTATTAATTGCTTTATATATTATTTATTATAATTATTTAAAACAAGATGGAGGTAATTGATATTCATAGGACATTCTATCCAAGAACAAAAGAATAAACATTTTTCTCAAGTGCTCATGGAACATTCTCCAGGATAGATCATATCTTCGGTCACAAATCAAGCCATGGTAAATTTAAGAAAATTGAAACTGCAGCAAGTATCTTTCGGACCACAATTCTATGAGACTAGATATCAATTACAGGAAAAGATCTGTAAAAAATACAAACACATGGAGGCTAAACAATACACTACTTAATAACGAAGTGATCACTGAAGAAATCAAAGAGAAAATCAAAAAATACCTAGAAACAGATGACAATGGAGACATGACGAACCTAAACCTATGGGATGCAGCAAAAGCAGTTCTAAGAGGGAAGTTTATAGCAATACAATCCTACCTTAAGAAGCAGGAAACATGTCGAATAAACAACCTAACCTTGCACCTAAAGCAATTAGAGAAAGAAGAACAAAAAAACCCCCAAAGTTGGCAGCAGGAAAGAAAGCATAAAGATCAGATCAGGAATAAATGAAAAAGAGATGAAGGAAACGATAGCAAAGATCAATAAAACTAAAAGCTGGTTCTTTGAGAATATAAACAAAATTGATAAACCATTAGCTAGCCTCATCAAAAAAAAAGGAGAAGACTCAAATCAATAGAATTAGAAATGAAAAAGGAGAAGTAACCACTGATGCTACAGAAATACAAAAGATCATGAGAGATTACTACAAGCAGCTCTGTGCCAATAAAATGGACAACCTGGAAGAAATGGATAAATTCTTAGAAATGCACAACCTGCTAAGACTGAATCAGGAAGAAATAGAAAATATGAACAGACCAATCACAAACATTGAAATTGAAACTGTGATTAAAAATTTTCAAACAAACAAAAGCCATGCACCAGATGACTTCACAGGCAAATTGTATTCAACATTTAGAGAAGAGCTAACACCTATCCTTCTCAAAGTCTTCCAAAATATAGCAGAGAGAGGAACACTCCCAAACTCATTCTACGAGACCACCATCACCCTGATACCAAAACCAGACAAGGATGTCACAAAGAAAGAAAACTACAAGCCAATATCACTGATGAACATAGATGCAAAACTCCTCAACAAAATACTAGCAAACAGAATCCAACAGCACATTAAGAGGATCATACACCATAATCAGGTGGCGTTTAAACCAGGAATTCAAGCATTCTTCAATATACGCAAATCAATCAATGTGATACAGCATATTAACAAATTGAAGGAGAAAACTATATGATCATCTCAATAGATGCAGAGAAAGCTTTCAACAAAATTCAACACCCATATATGATAAAAACCCTGCAGAAAGTAGTCATAGAGGGAACTTTCCTCAACATAATAAAGGCCATATATGACAAACCCACAGCCAACATCGTCCTCAATGGTGAAAAACTGAAAGCATTTCCACTAAGATCAGGAACAAGACAAGGTTTCCCCCTCTCACCACTATTATTCAACATAGTTTTGGAAGTTTTAGTCACAGCAATCAAAGAAGAAAAGGAAATAAAAGGAATCCAAATCAGAAAGGAAGAAGAAAACTGTCACTGTTTGCAGATGACATGATACTAGACATAGAGAATCCTAAATATGCTAACAGAAAACTACTAGAGCTAATCAATGAATTTGGTAGAGTTGCAGGATACAAAATTAATTCACAGAAATGTCTGGCATTCCTATACACTAATGATGAAATATCTGAAAGTGAAATCAAGAAAACACTCCCATTTACCATTGCAACAAAAAGAGTAAAATATCTAGCAATAAACCTACCTACGGAGACAAATACCTACATGCAGAAAATTATAAGACATGGATGAAAGAAATTAAAGATGATACAAATAGATGGAGAGATATACCATGTTCTTGGAGTGGAAGAATCAACATTGTGAAAATGACTGTACTACCCAAAACAATCTACAGATTCAATGCAAACCCTATCAAATTACCACTGGCATTTTTCACAGAACTAGAACAAAAAATTTCACAATTTGTATGGAAAAACAAAAGACCCCGAATAGTCAAAGCAACCTTGAGAACGAAAAATGGAGCTAGAGGAATCAGGCTCCCTGACTTCAGACTATACTATAAACCTACAGTAATCAAGACAGTGTGATGCTGGCACAAAAACAGAAAGATAGATCAATGGAACATGATAGAAAGCCCAGAGATAAACCCATGCACATATGGTCACCTTATCTTTGATAAAGGAGGCAAGAATGTACAGTGGAGATAGCACAGCCTCTTCAATAAGTGGTGCTGTGAAAACTAGAGAGGTACATGTAAAAGTATGAGATTAGAACACTGCATAACACCATACACAAAAATAAGCTAAAAATGGATTAAAGACCTAAATGTAAGGCCAGAAACTATCAAACTCTTAGAGGAAAACATAGGCAGAACACTCTATGACATAAATCACAGCAAGATCCTTTTTGACCCACCTCCTAGAGAAATGGAAATAAAAACAAAAATAAACAAATGGGATCTAATGAAACTTCAAAGCTTTTGCACAGCAAAGGAAACCATAAACAAGACCAAAAGACAACCCTCAGAATGGGAGAAAATATTTGCAAATGAAGCAACTGACAAAAGATTAATCTCAAAAATTTACAAGCAGCTCATGCAGCTCAATAACAAAAAAACAAGCAACCCAATCCAAAAATGGGCAGAAGACCTAAATAGACATTTCTCCAAAGATATACAGATTGCCAACAAACACATGAAAGAATGCCCAACATCATTAATCATTAGAGAAATGCAAATCAAAACTACAATGAGATATCATCTCACACCAGTCAGAATGGCCATCATCAAAAAATCTAGAAACAATAAATGCTGGAGAGGGTGTGGAGAAAAGGGAAAACTCTTGCACTGCTGTTGGGATGTGAATTTGAACACCCACTGTGGAGAACAGTATGGAGGTTCATTGAAAAACTACAAATAGAAGTACCATATGAACCAGCAATCCCACTACTAGGCATATACCCTGAGAAAACCATAATTCAAAAAGAGTCATGTACCAAAATGTTCATTGCAGCTCTATTTACAATATCCAGGAGATGGAAACAACCTAAGTGTCCATCATGGGATTAATGGATAAAGAAGTTGTGGCACATATAAACAATGGAATATTTCTCAGCCATAAAAACAAACGAAATTGAGTTATTTGTAGTGAGGTGGATGGACCTAGAGTCTGTCATACAGAGTGAAGTAAGTCAGAAAGAGAAAGACAAATACCTTATGCTAACACATACACATGGAATCTAAGAAAAAAAAATGTCATGAAGAACCTAGGGGTAAGACAGGAGTAAAGACCCAGACCTAGTAGAGAATGGATTTGAGGATATGGGGAGGGTGAAGGGTAAGTTGTGACAAAGTGAGAGAGTGGCATGGACATATTTACACTACCAAACGTAAAATAGATAGCTAGTGGGAAGCAGCCACATAGCACAGGGAAATTAACTCGGTGCTTTGTGACCACCTAGAGGGGTGGGATAGGGAGGGCGGGAGGGAGGGAGATGCAAGAGGGAAGAGATATGGGAACATATGTATATGTATAACTGATTCACTTTGTTATAAAGCAGAAACTAACACACCATTGTAAAGCAATTATACTCCAATAAAGATGTAAAAATATATATATATATATACACAAATCAATCAATATGATACACCATATAGACAAATTGAAGAATGAAAACCATATGATCGTCTCAGTAGAAGCAGAAAAAGCTTTCAACACCCATTTGTCATAAAAAAACCTTCCAGAAAGTAGGCATACAGGGAACGTTCCTCAACATCATATAGGCCATATATGACAAACCCACAGCCAATATCGTCCTCAATGGTGAAAAAATGAAACCATTTCACTAAGATCAGGAACAAGACAAGGTTACCCATTCTCACCACTATTATTCAATATTATTTTGGAAGTTTTAACCACAGGAATCAGAGGAGAAAAACAAATAAAAGGAATCCAAATCGGAAAAGAAGAAGTAAAACTGTCACTGTTTGCAGATGACATGATACACTACATAGAGAATCCTAAACATGATACCAGAAAACTACTAGAACTAATCAATGAATTTGGTAAAGTAGCAGGATACAAAATTAATGCACAGAAATCTCTGGCATTCCTATACACTAATGATCAAAAATCTGAAAGTGAAATTAAGAAAACACTGTCATTTACCATTGCAACCAAAAGAATAAAACACCTAGGAATAAACCTACCTCAGGAGACAAAAGACCTGTATGCAGAAAGCTAGAATACACGGATGAATGAAATTAAAGTTGATAGAAACAGAGGGAGAGATATTCTATGTTCTTGGATTGCAAGAAGCAACATTGTGAAATTGACTATACTACCCAAAGCACTCTACATATTCAATGCAATCTCGACCAAACTACCACCGGCATTTTTCACAGAACTAGAACAAAAAATGTCACAATTTGTATGGAAACACAAAAGACCCCGAATAGCCAAGGCAATCTTGAGAAAGAAAAACAGAGCTGGAGGAATCAGGTTCCTGACTCCAGACGATACTACAACGTTACAGTAATCAAGACAGTATGGTACTGGCACAAAAACAGAAATATAGATGAATGGAACAGAATAGAAAGCCCAGACATAAACTCGTGCACATATGGTCACCTTATTTTTGATAAAGGAAGCAAGAATATACAATGGAGATAAGGCAGCCTCTTCAATAACTGGTGTTGGAAAAACTGGACAGCACATGTAAAAGAAGGAAATTAGAACACTCCCTAACACCATACACAAAAATACATTCAAAATGGATTAAAGACCTAAATATAATTCCAGACACTATCAAATTCTTAGAGAAAAAAGAGGCAGAACACTCTATGACATAAATCACAGCAAGATCCCTTTTACCCACCTCCTAGAGAAATGGAAATAAAACAAAAAAGAAACAGATGGAATGTAATGAAACTAAAAGCTTTTGCACAGCAAAGGAAACCATAAACAAGACAAAAAGACAAACCTCAGAATGGGAGAAAATATTTCCAAATGAGGAAACTGACAAAGGATTAATTTCCAAACTTTACAAGCAGCTCATGCAGCTTTATATCAAAAAAACAAACAATCCAAAACCAGGAAGAAGACCTAAATAGACATTTCTCCAAAGAAGATAATTATGTTGCCAACAAACACATGAAAGAATGCTCAATATCATTAATTATTAGAAAAATGCTTATGAAAACAACAAGGAGATATCAACTCACATCACTCAGAATGGCCATCATGAAAATGAGTACAAACAATAAATGCTGGAGAGGGTGAGGAGAAGGGGAAACTCTCTTGCACTGTTGGGGGGAATGTAAATTTATATAACCAATATGGAGATCAGTATGGAGGTTCCTTGAAAATCTAAAAATAGCACTAACATAGCACCCGGCAGTCCCACAACGGGGCATATATCCTGAGAAAACCATAATTGAAAAAGAGTCATGTAACACAATATTCATTGCAGCTCTATTTACAATAGCCAGGACATGGAAGCAACCTAAGTGTCCATCGACAGATGAACGGATAAAGAAGATGTGGCACATATATACAATGGAATATTATTCAGCCATTTAAAAAAAAGAAATTGAGTTATTTGTAGTCACATGGATAGAACTACAGTTTCTCATACAGAGTGAAGTAAGTCAGAAAGGGAAAAACAAATACCATATGCTGACACATGCATATGGATCTAAAAAAAAAAAAAGTAATGAAGAATCTAGGGGCAGGACAGGAACAAAGGAACAGACCTACTAGAGAATGGACTTGAGAACATGGGGAGGACGGAGGGTAAGCTGGGACAAAGGGATAGAGTGGGAAGTACATATATACACTACCAAAGGTAAAACTGATAGCTGGTGGGAAGCAGACCCAAAGCACAGAGAGATCAACTCACTGCCTTCTGACAAACTAGAGGGGTGGGATAGGGAGGGCGGGAGGAAGGGAGACTCAACAGGGGAGACATCTGGGGATATATGTATGTGTATTCCTGATTAACTTTGTTATAATGCAGAAAATAACACACCATTGAAAAGCAATTATACTCCAATAAACATGTTAAGAGAAAAAAAGAAATTTTATACTGTTTATTCTCTGTCTTCTTTTTCATCCTTCCAAAACCCTCAACCTGCCATATTACCTTCACTGTCCAATATATACAACTTAACTGTCCAATTTGGTACTTTGACATGTTGCCCATGCATTTAGTAATAATCCTTTAATATCTTTCATAATTCTACCTGCAGTCAGAAGGAAGAAATTGTCTAGTAACTTTTCTTGGACAATTAATCAGGAAGCCTCTTAGGAATGTGGTTTTATAATGGGAAAGGAAGAAGAAGAAGAAAATGTAGAGGAGAGGAAGAGAAAGAAGAAACACTTGAGACCTGAGAAACAGTCACCAGCCAAGCATGTGACAGAAGACCCGGACCTAATCTTTCCCTCCAGCACAGCCACGTCTTCACTACTATAAAATATTAAAATGTTATAATAAATAGTAATAAAAATAAAATTACAGCCTATAATATATAATTTGGAAAACATAAAGTTGTTCAAAAATGAACACATCTAATAAACTGCCAAGAAAAATCACTGCTTATATTTTGCTCTGTTTAGTGTTAGAAGTTTTCTATTTTCATAAACCCACAGACATGCATACATGTCTTTCAGGTTACTGATTTGAGATCTTTTATCTTTTGCAACATAAATGTCTCTAGCGGTAAATTGCTCTCTATGTGCTGCATTACATTTCTCCCTAAAGCTCTTATATGTTTTCTTTGCATTTTCATTCATCCCAAAGTATTTTCTATTTCTTTGTTATTTCTTCTTCGAGCCATTGTTTATTTGGAATGTGTTTCCAAACTCATAGACGTCACAGAAACAGAGACTAGAATGGTGGTCAGCAGGGGCAGAGGGGTTCGGCAAAAGAGGAGATGTTGGGCAGTGGGTACAAGCCTGCATCAAACGATGAAGAAGCTCTGGGAGTCTATGGAACATCATGGTGAGTCTAGTTAATAACACTCGG
>NW_021703774.1:71566631-71580745 GCF_005190385.1 Monodon monoceros | reverse complement strand
TTCAACACCACTCCATGAAAGGTTTTATTTTATTTTTCTATATATCCTTTATCCTTCCTTTGTTTTTTGTTTGTTTTTAATTTATTTTATTTTTATTGGAGCATAGTTGCTTTACAATATTGTGTTACTTTATACTGTACAACAAAGTGCATCATCTATACGTATGTGTTACTTTATACTGTACAACAAAGTGCATCATCTATACGTATACATATATCCTCTCTCTTTTGGATTTCCTTTTCATTTAGGTCACCACAGAGCACTGAGTAGAGTTCCCTGTGCTATACAGTAGGTTCTCATTAGTTATCTATTTTATACATAGTATCACTATGCATATATGTTAATCCCAATCTCCCAATTCATCCCACCACCACCCTTTTCCCCCTTGGTATCCATACATTTGCTGTTTACATCTGTGTCTCTATTTCTGCTTTGGAAATAAGACTGTCTATACAAATTTTTTTTCAGATTCAACATATGTGTGTTAATGTACAATATTTGTTTTTCTCTTTCTGACTTACTTCACTCTGTATGACAGTCTCTAGATACATCCATGTCTCTACAAATGACCCAATTTGATTCTTTTTATGGCTGAGTAACATTCCATTGTATATATGTACCATATCTTCTTTATCCATTCCTCTGTTGATGGAAATTTAGGTTGCTTCCATATTGGTTACTGTAAATAGTACTGCACAGAACATTGGCGTGCATTTTTGAATTATGGTTTTCTCAGGGTATATGCCCACTAGTTGGCTTGCTGGGTGATATGGTAGTTCTATTTTTAGTTTTTTAAGGAATCTCCATATTGTTCTCCATAGTGGCTGTATCAATTTACATTCCCACCAACAATGCAGGAGGGTTCCCTTTTCTCCACACCCTCTCCAACATTTATTATATGTAGACATTTTGATAATGGTCATTCTGACCAATGTGAGGTGATACCTCACTGTAGCTTTGATTTGCATTTCTCTAATAGTTAGCAATGTTGACCATATTCTCATATGCTTTTTGACCATCTGTATGTCTTCTTTAGAGAAATGTCTATTTAGATCTTCCACCCATTTTTTGATTGGGTTGTTTGTTGTTGTTTTGGGGTTTTTTTATATTGAGCTGTATGAGCTGTTTGTATATTTTGGAGTTTAATCCTTTTTCTGTTTCTTTCTTTGCAAATATTTTCTCTCATCCTGAGGGTTGTCTTTTCATCTTGTTTATGGTTTCCTTTGCTGTGCAAAAGCTTTTACATTTCATTCAGTCCCATTTGTTTATTTTTGGTTTTACTCTCATTACTCTAGGAGGTGGGTCAAAAAAGATCTTGCTGCAATTTATGTCAAAGAGTGTTCTGTCTATGCTTTCCTCTAAGAGTTTTATAGTGTCTGGCCTCACATTTAGGTCTTTAATCCATTCTGAGTTTATTTTTGTTTATGTTGTTAGGGAGTGTTCTGAGAAACAAAAATGGAGCTGGAGGAATCAGACTCCCTGACTTCAGCCTATACTACAAAGCTACAGTAATCAAGACAGTATGGTATTGGCACAAAAACTGAAACATTGATCAATGGAACAGGACAGAAAGCCCAGAGACAAACCCAGGAACCTATGGTCACCTAATCTATGACAAAGGAGGCCAGAATACACAATGGAGCAAAGACAGCCTCTTCAATAAGTGGTGCTGGGAAATCTGGACAGCTACATGTAAAATAATGAAATTAGAACAGTCCCTAACACCATGCTTCATTTTTAAAAAGAATTTTTATATCATTTCTATTTTAAGTCACTTCCAAAAGTTTTAAGGAGAAAGCTAATAAGAACACCCAACTTGAATTAGGTATAAAGAAATAATAAAATGGACTATCATAGACAGTTATTCTTATGTGGTGAAATGAGAGTTAATCTAAGCAGAAATTTAGAACATAGTATAGAAACAGGACAATATAATTGTTCCTAGGTATTTGGACTCAAGCCTTCCTCTGAATATTGTTAAATACCAAAAAAATCCCAATCCAATAAAATCTAACATGTTAATTTTGTTGGTGGAAAAAATAACATTTATAAATATTTATTATTCTGTATTAAAAATATGATGTAATCTCTGGTTCCTTTTACTAACACTATGGTTAGCTGTTTAAGACAATAGGAAAATCTCTGGTTTAAACATCACATTCCTCCTTGTGGCAGTTTACCCAAATGTCAGGCTAAGTCCTTATAAGAAAATGAATAGCCATCAGCACTAACTTTTCAGTTGCAAATAGGCTTTATAAATCCTAGCTTTGTATTCCCTAAATGTGAGATCAGAATATTTAAAGGAGTGATTTCAAGGGCTGACAAAAATATGAACTGATCCCATGTGGTGTGTGCTAGTAAGAGTAAGAAGAACATGAGGTAAAAAATGAAATGAATCATACACTTCTCATAGCAGTCTTTCCAAGACAGTGAAAGTACATGGGCTGTTAGGTCACTTCACAAAAAGTCATCAAGAAAAATAAAGAAACTTAGGTTAAAATGTGGAAAATTCTGAGGAGAAAAACTGTTTGGACTTTAGCATGGGAGGAGCAGGTGACTGCTTTCTGGACAAACAGGGCTGACAGAGCTGACAGCACAATAAGAGGATTACTTACAGAAAAGATAAGCGGAATATAAAAATTCTTACAGGGGGTGATCGGGAAGATGGTGGAAGAATAAGGAACGGAGATCACCTTCCAACCCACAGATACACCAGAATTACATCTACACGTGGAACAACTCCTACAGAACACCTACTGAACGCTGGCAGAAGACCTCAGACCTCCCAAAAGGCAAGAAAGTTCCCACGTACCTGTGCAGGGCAAAAGAATAAACAGAGACAAAAGAATAGGGATGGGACGTGCACCAGTGGGAGGGAGCTGTGAAGGAGGAAAAGTTTCCACACACTAGGAACCCCATTCGCGGGCGGAGACTGCGGGAAGTGGAGGGGGAAATCTTTGGAGCCGCGGAGGAGAGCACAGCAACAGGGGTGCGGAGGGCAAAGCGGAGAGATTCCCGCACAGAGGATTGGTGCCAACCGGCACTCACGAACCCGAGAGGCTTGCCTGCTTACCCGCCGGGGCAGGCGGGGCTGAGAGCTGAGGCTCGGGCTTTGGTCGGGTCGCAGGGAGGGGACTGGGGTTGGCGGCATGAACACAGCCTGCAGGGGGTTAGTGCGCCATGGCTAGCCAGGAGGGAGTCCGGGGAAAAGTCTGGACCTGCCAAAGAGGCAAGAGACTTTTTCTTCCCTCTGTGTTTCCTGGTGCGCGAGGAGAGGGGATTAAGATCGCTGCTTAAAGGAGCTCCAGAGATGGGCGCGAGCCACGGTTAAAAGCGTGGACCACAAAGACGGGCATGAGACGCTAAGGCGGCTGCTGCTGCCACCAAGAAGCCTGTGTGCGAGCACAGGTCACTATCCACACCCCCCTTCCAGGGAGCCTGTGCAGCCCGCCACTGCCAGGGTCCCGGAATCAGGGACAACTTCCCCGGGAGAACGGATGGCGTGCCTCAGGCTGGTGCAACGTCCCACCGGCCTCTGATGCTGCAGGCTTGCCCCTCATCCGTAACCTTCCCTCCCACGGCCTCAGTGAGCTAGAGTCCCCGAAGCAGCTTCTCCTTTAACCCCGTCCTGTCTGAGAGAACAGACACCCTCCGGCGACCTAAACGCAGAGGCAGGGCCAAATCCAAAGCTGAGCCCCTGGAGCTGTGCGAACAAAGAAGAGAAAGGGAAATCGCTCCCAGCAGCCTCAGAAAAAGCAGATTAAAGCTCCACAATCATCTTAATATACCCTGCATCTGTGTAATACCTGAATAGACAATGAATCATCCCAAATTGAGGAGGTGGACTTTGAGAGCAAGATTTATTATTTTTTCCCCTTTTCCTCTTTTTGTGAAGTGTGTATGTGTATGCTGCTCTGTGAGATTTTGTCTGTATAGCTTTGCCTCCACCATTTGTCCTAGCGTTCTCTCCATCCGTTTTTGTTTTTTCTCTCTTTAAAAAAATTTATTTTCTTAATAATTATTTTTTATTTTAATTATATTTTATTTTATATTACTTTATATAATTTTATTTTATCTTACTTCTTTCTTTCTGTTTTTCCTTCCTTGCCTCCTTCCTTCCTTCCTTCCTTCCTTCCTTCCTCCGTTCCTCCCTCCCTCCCTCCCTCCCTCGCCCCCTTCTTTCTTTCTTTCTTTCTTTGTTTCTTTGTTTCTTTCTTTCTTTCTTTCCACATTTTCTCCCTTTTATTCTGAGCGTGTGGATGAAGGCTTTTGGTGCTGCAGCCAGGAGTCACTGCTGTGTCTCTGAGGTGGGAGAGCCAACTTCAGGACACTTCTCCACAAGAGACCTCCCAGATCCACATAATATCAAATAGTGAAAATCTCCCAGAGATCTCCATCTCAACACCAGCACCCAGCTTCACTCAACGACCAGCAAGCTACAGTGCTGGACACCCTATGCCAAACAACTAGCAAAACAGGAACACATCCCCACCCATTAGCAGAGAGGCTGCCTAAAATCATAATAAGTCCACAAACACCACAAAACACACCCCCCGACGTGGACCTGCACAACACAAAGACAAGATCCAGCCTCATCCACCAGAACACAGGCACTAGTCCCCTCCACCAGGAAGCCTACACAACCCAGTGAGCCAAAGTTAGCCACTGGGGATGGACACCAAAAATAACGGGAACTACGAACCTGCAGCCTGCAAAAAGGTAACCCCAAACACAGTAAGATAAGCAAAATGAGAAAACACACAGCAGACGAAGGAGCAAGATAAAAACCCATCAGACCTAACAAATGAAGAGGAAATAGGAAGTCTACCTGAAAAAGAATTCAGAATAATGATAGTAAAGATGATCCAAAATCTTGGAAATAGAATAGACAAAATGCAAAAAACATTTAACAAGGACCTAGAAGAACTAAAGAGGAAGCAAG
Source organism: Monodon monoceros (assembly GCF_005190385.1). NCBI lineage: Eukaryota > Metazoa > Chordata > Mammalia > Artiodactyla > Monodontidae > Monodon > Monodon monoceros. The sequence goes on along the minus strand of NW_021703774.1, from coordinate 71,575,803 downwards.
CAACAATGAACAACACAATAAATGAAATTAAAAATACTCTAGAAGGAATCAATAGCAGAATAACTGAGGCAGAAGAACGGATAAGTGACCTGGAAGATAAAATAGTGGAAATAACTACTGCAGAGCAGAATAAAGAAAAAATAATGAAAAGAACTGAGGACAGTCTCAGAGACCTCTGGAACAACATTAAACGCACCAACATTCGAATTATAAGGGTCCCAGAAGAAGAAGATAAAAAGAAAGGGACTGAGAAAATATTTGAAGAGACTATAGTTGAAAACTTCCCTAATATGGGAAAGAAAATAGTTAATCAAGTCCAGGAAGCACAGAGAGTCCCATACAGGATAAATCCAAGGAGAAATATGCCAAAACATATATTAATCAAATTGTCAAAAATTAAATACAAAGAAAACATATTAAAAGCAGTAAGGGAAGAACAACAAATAACACACAAGGGAATCCCCATAAAGTTAAGAGCTGATCTTTCAGCAGAAACTATGCAAGCCAGAAGGGAGTGGCAGGACATATTTAAAGTGATGAAAGAGAAAAACCTACAACCAAGATTACTCTACCCAGCAAGGATCTCATTCAGATTTGATGGAGAAATTAAAACCTTTACAGACAAGCAAAAGCTGAGAGAGTTCAACACCACCAAATGAGCTTTACAACAAATGCTAATGGAACTTCTCTAGGAAGAAACACAAGAGAAGGAAAAGACTTAAAATAACAAACCCAAAACAATTTAGAAAATGGGAATAGGAACATACATATTGATAATAACCTTAAATGTAAATGGACTAAACTCTCCCACCAAAAGACACAGACTGGTTGAATGGACACAAAAACAAGACCAGTGTATATGCTGTCTACAAGAGACCCACTTCAGACCTAGAGACACATACAGACTGAAAGTGAGGGGATGGAAAAAGATATTTCATGCAAATGTAAACCAAAAGAAAGCTGGAGTAGCAATTCTCATATCAGACAAAATAGACTTTAAAATAAAGACTATTAGAAGAGACAAAGAAGGACACTACATAATGATCAAGGGCTTGATCCATGAAGAAGATATAACAATTGTAAATATTTATGCACCCAACATAGAAGCACCTCAATACATACAGCAAATACTAACAGCCAGAAATGGGGAAATCGACAGCAACACATTGATAGTAGGGGACTTTAACATCCCACATCCACCAATGGAGAGATCATCCAAAATGAAAATATATAAGGAAACACAGGCTTTAAATGATACATTAAACAAGATGGACTTAATTGATATTTGTAGGACATTCCATCCAAAAACAACAGAATACACATTTTTCTCAAGTGGTCATGGAACATTCTCCAGGATACATAATATCTTGGGTCACAAATCAAGCCTTGGTAACTTTAAGAAAATTGAAATTGTATCAAGTATCTTTTCTGACCACAAGGCTATGGGACTAGATATCAATTACAGGAACAGATCTGTAAAAAATACAAACACATGGAGGCTAAAAAATACACTACATAATAACGAAGTGATCACTGAAGAAATAAAAGAGGAAATCAAAAAATACCTAGAAACAAATGACAATGGAGACAGGGTGATCAAAAACCTATGGGATGCAGCAAAAGCAATTCTAAGAGGTAAGTTTATAGCAATACAATCTTAAGAAACAGGAAACATCTCAAATAAACAACCTAACCTTGCACCTAAAGCAATTAGAGAAAGAAGAACAAAAAATCCCCCATAGTTAGCAGAAAGAAAGAAATCATAAAGATCAGATCAGGAATAAATGAAAAAGAAATGAAGGACATGACACCAAAGATCAAAAAAACTAAAAGCTCGTTCTTTGCCAACATAAACAAAATTGATAAACCATTAGCCAGACTCATCAAGGAAAAAAGGGAGAACACTCAAATCAATAGAATTAGAAATGAAAAAGGAGAAGTAACAACTGACACTGCAGAAATACAAAAGATCATGAGAGATGACTACAAGCAACTCTATGCCAATAAAATGGACAACCTGGAAGAAATGGACAAATTCTTAGAAATGCACAACCTGCCAAGACTGAATCAGGAAGAAATAGAAAATATGAACAGACCAATCACAAGCACTGAAAATGAAACTGTGATTAAAATCTTTCAACAAGCAAAAACCCAGGATGAGATAGCTTCAGAGACGAATTCTATCAAATATTTAGAGAAGAGTTAACACCTATACTTCTCAAACTCTTCCAAAATATAGCAGAGGGAAGAACACTGCCTAATGCATTCTACGAGGCCACCATCACCCTGATACCAAAACCAGACAAGGATGTCACAAAGAAAGAACACTACGGGCCAAAATCACTGATAAGCATAGATGCAAAACTCCTCAACAAAATACTAGCAAACAGAATCCAACAGCACATTAAAAGGGTCATACACCATGATCAAGTGGGGTTTATTCCAGAAATGCAAGGATTCTTCAATATGCGCAAATCAATCAACGTGATACACCATATTAAATTGAAGGAGAAAAACCATATGATCATCACAACAGATGCAGAGAAAGATTTCGACAAAATTCAACACCGATTTATGTTAAAAACCCGACAGAAAGTAGGCATAGAGAGAACTTCCTCAACATAATAAAGGCCATATATGACAAACTCACAGCCAACATTGCCCTCAATGGTTAAAAACTAAAAGCCTTTCCACTGACATCAGGAACAAGACAAGGTGGCTCACTCTCACCACTCTTTTTCAACATAGTTTTGGAAGTTTTAGCCACAGTAATCAGAGAAGAAAAGGAAATAAAAGGAATCCAAAATGGAAAAGAAGAAATAAAACTGTCAGTGTTTTCAGATGACATGATACTATACACAGAGAATCCTAAAGATACTACCAGAACACTACTAGAGCTAATCAGTGAATTTGGTAAAGTAGCAGGATACAAAATTAATGCACAGAAATCTCTGGCATTCCTATACACTAATGATGAAAAATCTGAAAGTGAAATCAAGAAAACACTCCCATTTACCATTGCAACAAAAAGAATAAAATATCTAGGAATAAACCTACCTAAGGAGACAAAAGACCTGTATGCAGAAAATTGTAAGATACACATGAAAGAAATTAAAGATGATACAAATAGATGGAGAGATATACCATATTCTTGGATTGGAAGAATCAACATTGTGAAAATGACTCTACTACCCAAAGCAATCTACATATTCAATGCAATCCCTATCAAACTACCACTGGCATTTTTCACAGAACTAGAACAAAAAATTTCACAATTTGTATGGACACAAAAGACCCCGAATAGCCAAAGCTATCTTGAGAGTGAAAAATGGAGCTGGAGGAATCAGGCTACCTGATTTCAGAGTATACTACAAAGCTACAGTAATCAAGACAGTATGGTACTGGCACAAAACCAGAAATATAGATCAATGGAACAGGATAGAAAGCCCAGAGATAAACCCACGCACACATGGTCACCTTATCTTTGACAAAGGAGGCAGGAATGTACAGTGCAGAAAGGACAGCCTCTTCAGTAAGTGGTGCTAAGAAAACTGGACAGGTACATCTAAAAGTATGAGATTAGATCACTCCCCAACACCATACAGAAAAATAAACTCAAAATGGATTAAAGACCTAAATGTAAGACCAGAAACTATCAAACTCTTAGAGGAAAACATAGGCAGAGCCCTCTATGACATAAATCACAGCAAGATCCTTTTTGACCCACCTCCTAGAGAAATGGAAATTAAAACAAAAATAAACAAATGGGACCTAATGAAACTTCAAAGCTTTTGCACAGCAAAGGTAACCATAAACAAGATGAAAAGACAATCGTCAGAATGGAAGAAAATATTTGCAAATGAAGCAACTGACAAAGGATTAATCTCAAAAATGTACAAGCAGGGCTTCCCTGGTGGCGCAGTGGTTGAGAGTCCGCCTGCCGATGCAGGGGACACAGGTTCGTGCCCCAGTCCGGGAGGATTCCACATGCCGCGGAGCAGCTGGGCCCGTGAGCCATGGCCTCTGAGCCTGCGCGTCTGGAGCCTGTGCTCCGCAACGGGAGAGGTCACAACAGTGAGAGGCCCGTGTACCGCACAAAAAAAAAAAAAAAAAAATTTACAGGCAGCTCATGCAGCTCAATAACAAAAAAACAAACAACCCAATCCAAAAATGGGCAGAAGACCTAAATAGACATTTCTCCAAAGAAGATATACAGAATGCCAACAAACACATGAAAGAATGCTCAACATCATTAATCATTAGAGAAATGCAAATCAAAACTACAATGAGATATCATCTCACACCAGTCAGAATGGCCATCATCAAAACATCTAGAAACAATAAATGCTGGAGAGTTGTGGCAAAAAGGGAACACTCTTGCATTGCTGGTGGTAATGTGAATTGGTACAGCCACTATGGAGAACAGTATGGAGGTTCCTTAAAAAACTACAAATAGAACTGCCATATGACCCAGCAATCCCACTACTGGGCATATACCCTGAGAAAACCATAATTCAAAAAGAGTCATGTACCAAAATGTTCATTGCAGCTCTATTTACAATAGCCAGGAGATGGAAACAACCTAAGTGTCCATCATCAGATGAATGGATAAAGAAGATTGGGCACATATATACAATGGAATATTACTCAGCCATAAAAAGAAACGAAATTGAGCTATTTGTAATGAGGTGGATAGACCTAGAGTCTGTCATACAGAGTGAAGTAAGTCAGAAAGAGAAAAACAAATACCATATTCTAACACATATATATGGAATTTAAGAGAAAAATATGTCATGAAGAACCTAGGGGTAAGACAGGAATAAAGACACAGACCTACTAGAGAATGGACTTGAGGATATGGGGAGGGGGAAGGGTAAGCTGCGACAAAGCGAGAGAGTGGCATGGACATATATACACTACCAAACGTAAAATAGTTAGCTAGTGGGAAGCAGCCACATAGCACAGGGAGATCAGCTCGGTGGTTTGTGTCCACCTGGAGGGGTGAGATAGGGAGGGTGGTAGGGAGGGAGATGCAAGAGGGAAGTGATATGGAAATACATGTATATGTATGGCTGATTCACTTTGTTATAGAGCAGAAACTAACACACCATTGTAAAGCAATTATACTCCAATAAAGATGTAAAAAAAAATCTTATAAAAATCTAAAATCAAAACTGAGTCAAGAACTTACAGAGCTAAATATAATTTCACCATTTGATCTCGTTATAGCCCTCTTAGAAATTTACCCCATGGCTTTCAAAATATGCCCACACAAAAATCTGCAAAGTAATGTTTATAACGGCTCTATTTGTAATTTCCAAGAACTGGCAGCAACCAAGATGCCTTTCAATAGATGAATCGGTAAATAAATTGTGGTGGACCCATGCAATGGAATACTATTCAGTGATAAAAAGGAATTAACTATCAAGGCACACAAAGATTTAGTTGAATATTAAATGAAAATTGCTAAGTAAAAGAAGTCATTCTGAAAGTCTACATACTGTATGATTCTATTTATCTGACTTCTGGAAAAAGCAGAGCTACACATCCAAGAAACTCAACAAATCCATGTAAGTTAAATCCAAAGAAACCCACATCATAATCAAACAGTAAAAAGAGAGAACCTTGAAATCAAGAAGAAATGAGTAGACTCTAATGTACAAGGGATCCTCAATAAAACTGTCAGCCAATTTCTCCTCAGAACTTTGGAGGCCAAGAGGCAGTGAGATATGATATATTTAAAGTGCTGAAAGAAAAACTCTGTCAACCTAGAATTCTATATCTGACAAAACTGTCCTTTAAAAACAGGGAGAGTATATGCCCAGTAGTGGGATTGCTGGGTCGTATGGTACTTCTAGTTGTAGTTTTTTTAAGGAACCTCCATACTGTTTTCCATAGTGGCTGTATCAACTTACATTCCCACCAACAGTGCAAGAGTGTTCCCTTTTCTCCACACCCTCTCCAGCACTTATTGTTTGTAGATTTTTTGATGACGGCCATTCTGACCGGTGTGAGATGATATCTCATTGTAGTTTTCATTTGCATTTATCTAATGATTAATGATGTTGAGCATTCTTTCATGTGTTTGTTGGCATTCTGTATATCTTCTTTGGAGAAATGTCTATTTAGGTCTTCTGCCCATTTTTGGATTGGGTTGTTTGTTATTGAGCTGAATGAGCTGCTTGTAAATTTTGGAGATTAATCCTTTGTCCATTGCTTCATTTGCAAATATTTTCTCCCATTCTGAGTGTTGTCTTTTGTTCATGTTTATGGTTTCCTTTGCTGTGCAAAAGCTTTAAAGTTTCATTAGGTCCCATTTATTTATTTTTGTTTTTATTTCCATTACTCTAGGAGGTGGGTCAGAAAGGATCTTGCTGTGATTTATGTCATAGAGTGTTCTGCCTATGTTTTCCTCTAAGAGTTTGATAGTGTCTGGGCTTACATTTAGGTCTTTAATCCATTTTGAGTTTATTTTTGTATATGGTGTTAGGGAGTGATCTAATTTCATAATTCAAAACGAGTCATGTACCAAAATGTTCATTCCAGATCTATTATATTAACAAATTCACCAAAATAGCTCGATACAAAATCCAGCTATTTGTAGGATACAAAATCAGTTGTATTTCCATGTTCTAATAATAAACATCTAAAAAGAAAATTAAGATAAGAATTCTATTTACAAGCGCACCAAAAAGAATAAAATACTTAGGAATAAATTTAATCTAAGATGTGAAATACCCATACACTAAAAACTAAAAAATACTGATAAAAAATTAAAGATGTAAATAATTGGAAAGACATCCCAAATTCATAGATTAAAATACAATACTGTTAAAATAATAGTAATATCCAAAAGCTCTACATTTTCAATGCAATCCTTATTAAAATCACAAATGTGTATCTTGCAGAAGTAGAAAATCTCATTCTCAAATTCATATGGAACTTAATTGAATCCCAAATTGCTAAATAATTCTTGAAAAAGAAGAGCACATAGGGAGGTCTCATGCTTCCTGACTCAATACTTTGTACAAATCTACAGTAATCAAAACCCTATAGTGTTTGTTGGTGGGAATGTAAATTGATACAGCCACTATGGAGAACACTATGGAGGTTCCTTTAAAAAATGAAAATAGAACTACCATACGAACTAGCAATCCCACTACTGGGCATATACCCTGAGAAAACCATAATTCAAAAAAGTCATGTACCACAATGTTCATTGCAGCTCTATTTACAATAGGCAGGGCATGGAAGCAACCTAAGTGTCCATCAACAGATGAATGGATAAAGAAGATGTGGCACATATATACAATGGAATATTACTCAGCCATAAAAAGAAATGAAATTGAGTTATTTGTAGTGAGGTGGATGGACCTAGAGTCTGTCGTACGGAGTGAAGTAAGTCAGAAAGAGAAAAACAAATACTGTATGCTAACGCATATATATGGAATCTTAAAAAAAAAATGGTCATGAAGAACCTAGGGGCAAGACGGGAATAAAGAGGCAGACCTACTAGAGAATGGACTTGAGGACAAGGGGAGGGGGAAGGGTAAGCTGTGACAAAGTGAGAGAGTGACATGGACATATATACACTACCAAACATAAAATAGATAGCTAGTGGGAAGAAGTTGCATAGCACAGGGAGATCAGCTAGGTGGTTTGTGACCACCTAGAGGGGTGGGATAGGGAGGGTGGGAGGGAGGGAGACACAAGAGGGAAGAGATATGGGGATATATGTATATGCATAACTGATTCACTTTGTTATAAAGCAGAAACTAACACACCATTGTAAAGCAATTATACTCCAATAAAGATGTTAAAAAAAAAAAAGAAAGACATGGCTGAACAAGGTGACACTGTAAATTTACCTTGGTATTATTTTAATACACTCCAAAACACCCAAAGTTTGGTCATATTTTCTATTCATTAATAAAATAGCATTCCAATTTAATAATGAAACAGGTTATTGTGAAATAAACAATAAAACCATCATAGATTAGGAAAAGAAAAACCTATGGTGCTCACAGAAAGACAGCCATATACATCAATGAAATAAACTAGAGAATCTGGAAGTAAATCTTTCCATATATAGTCACTTGACTTTTGACAAGGATGCCAAGACCATTCAGTGGGGAAAGGGACAGTGTTTTCCACAAGTGGTGTTGGGAAATCTCGATATCCCCAAGCAAAAGAATTAATTTGGACCCACACCTTACACCATATGCAAAAATTAACTCAAGATGCATCAAATACTTAAATGTGAGAGACAAAACTGCAAATTCCTTAGTAATGAATATCTACAGAATGTTACATCAAAACATGCACACTCTTTTCACATGCACATTGAATGTTCTCCAGGATGGATCACATGCCAGGCTACAAAACAACTCTCAACAAACTTAAGAGGATATAAATTATATCAAGCATCTTTGCCAACTACAACAATATGAAACTAGAAATCAATTACAGAAGGAAAAATGGAAGAAACTAAAACACATGGAAACTAAACAACATGCAACTAAAAACCAATAGGGCAACAAACATATCAAAGAGAAAATCAGAAAATTCCTTGAGACAAATGAAAACAAAAACACATTCCAAAATCTGTAGGATGCAGCAAAATCAGTTCTAAGGGGGAAGTTTATAGCAATACAGGTCTACTTCAAGAAACAAGAAGAATCTCAAATGAACAAACTAACCCACCATCTAAAAGAATTTTTAAAAAGAACAAACAAAGCTGAAAGGCAGAAGGAAGGAAATAATAAAGATCAGAGGGTAATAAATAAAATAGAGGTCAAAAAATAGAAAATATTGGGCTTCCCTGGTGGCACAATGGTTGAGAGTCTGCCTGCCGATGCAGGGGACACAGGTTCATGCCCCGGTCTGGGAAGATCCCATGTGCCTCAGAGCGACTGGGCCCGTGAGCCATGGCCGCTGAGCCTGTGCGTCCGGAGCCTGTGCTCCGCGGTGGGAGAGACCACAACAGTGAGAGGCCCGCATACTGCAAAAAAAAAAAAAGAAAGAAAGAAAATATTGATGAAACCAAGAGGTTGTTTTTTGAAAAACTAAAAATTGTTAAGCTTCTAGTCAGGCTTATTAAGAAAAAACAAGAGAGAGAGGATCCACAGGCTCCCTGACTTCAGACTATACTACAAAGCTACAGTAATCAAGA
>NW_021703774.1:71553366-71566231 GCF_005190385.1 Monodon monoceros | reverse complement strand
AAGCTTTTGCACAGCAAAGGAAACCATAAACAAGACCAAAAGACAACACTCAGAATGGGAGAAAATATTTGGAAATGAAGCAACTGACAAAGGATTAATCTCCAAAATTTACAAGCAGCTCATGCAGCTCAATAATAAAAAAACAAACAACCCAATCCAAAAATGGGCAAAAGAGCTAAATAGACATTTCTCCAAAGAAGATATACAGAATGCCAACAAACACATGAAAGAATGCTCAACATCATTAATCATTAGAGAAATGCAAATCAAAACTACAATGAGATATCATCTCACACCAGTCAGAATGGCCATCATCAAAAAATCTAGAAACAATAAATGCTGGAGAGGGTGTGGAGAAAAGGGAACACTCTTGCACTGCTGGTGGGAATGTGAATTGGTACAGCCACTATGGAGAACAGTATGGAGGTTCCTTAAAAAACTACAAATAGAACTACCATATGACCCAGCAATCCCACTACTGGGCATATACCCTGAGAAAACCAAAATTCAAAAAGAGTCATGTACCAAAATGTTCATTGCAGCTCTATTTACAATAGCCCAGAGATGCAAACAACCTAAGTGCCCATCATCGGATGAATGGATAAAGAAGATGTGGCACATACATACAATGGAATATTACTCAGCCTTAAAAAGAAATGAAATTGAGCTATTTGTAATTAGATGGATAGATCTAGAGTCTGTCATACAGAGTGAAGTAAGTCAGAAAGAAAAAGACAAATACCATATGCTAACACATATATATGGAATTTAAGAAAAAAAAAGGATGTCATGAAGAACCTAGGGGTAAGACAGAAATAAAGACGCAGACCTACTGGAGAACGGACTTGAGGATATGGGGAGGGGGTAGGGTGAGCTTTGACAGGGCGAGAGAGAGTCATGGACATATACACACTAACAAGCGTAGTAAGGTAGATAGCTAGTGGGAAGCAGCCGCATGGCACAGGGATATTAGCTCGATGCTTTGTGACAGCCTGGAGGGGTGGGATAGGGAGAGTGGGAGGGAGGGAGACGCAAGAGGGGAGACATATGGGAACATATGTATATGTATAACTGATTCACTTTGTTATAAAGCAGAAACTAATACACCGTTGTAAAGCAATTATACCCCAATAAAGATGTTAAAAAAAAAAAAGAGAGAGAGGATCCAAATTAATAAAATAAGAAATAAAAGAGTTGATATCCTAGAAATACAAACAATCATAAAAGAATACTGTGAACAGTTATATGCCAGCAAATTGGACAACCTAGAAGAAATGGATAAATTCCTAGAAACATACAACCTTCCAAGACTGAATCAGGAAGACATAATTTGAGCAGTCTAATTACTAGTATTGAAATTCAATCAGTAATCCAGAAAATCCCAGCAAACAAAACAGAATAGTACAGCTTCACAGAGGAATTCTACCAAAAATATAAAGAAGAGTTAATACCTATTCTTCTCAAGCTACTCCAAAAATTGAAGAGGAGGGAACATTCCCAAACTCATTCTATGAGGCCACAATATGCCTGATTCCAAAACCAAACAAAGACATTATGAAAAAAAGAAAATTACAGGTCAATATCACTAATGAACATAGATGCAAAAATCCTCAATGAAATATTAGCAAAAGGAATTCAGCAATATGTAAAAAGGATCATACTTCCTGATCAAGTGGGATTTATTTCAGGGATGCAAGGATAGTTCAATACTCACAAATCAATCAATGTGATACCCTACATTAACAAAAGGAGAGATAAACTCACATGATCATCTCAACAGATGCAGAAAAAGCATTTGACAAAATTCAACACCAATTCATGATAAAGACTCTCAACAAACTAGATATAGAGTGAACATATCTTAACATAATAAAGGCCATTTATGACAAAACCACAGCTAACATCATACACAGTGTTGAAAAATTAAAAGCTTTTCCTCTAAAATTAGGAAAAAGACAAGATTGCCCGCTCTCGCCATTTCTATTTAACATAGAATTTGAAGTTTTAGCCATAGCAATCAGACCAAAAAAAGAGAAAAGAAATAAAAGGCATCCAAATTGGAAGGGAAGAAGTAAAACTGTCACTACTTGCAGACAGCATGATAGTATATATATAAATATATATATATGTGTATATATATATATAAAATCATATATATATATGACTCAAAAGTCTCCACCAAAAACTATTGGAACTAATAAATGAATTCAGTATAGTTACAGGATTCAAGATTAATATACAGAAATCTGTTGCTTTTCTATACACTAGTAATGGACTATCAGAAAAAGAAAGCAAGAAAACAATCCAGTTTAAAACTGCATCAAAAAGAAGAAAATGCCACGGAATAAATTTAACCAAGGTGGTGAAAGACCTATACTCTGAAAACTATAACATGTTGATGAAGGAAATTGGTTGATACAAAGAAATGGAAAGATGTCCCATGTTCATGGATTAGAAGAATTAATTTTCTTAAAATGTCCATACTACCCAAAGCAATCTTCAGATTTAATGCTACCCCTATCAAAATACCCTTGACATTTTTCCAGAACTAGAACAAATAATCCTAAAATTTGTATTGAATCACAAAAGACACCAAGTAACCAAAACAATCTTGAGAAAAAAAACAAAGCTGGAGGTATCATGCTCCCTGGCTACAGACTATACTACAAAAGTACAGTATGGTACTGGCACAGAAACAGACATATAGATCAGTGGAACAGAAAAGAGAGCCTAGAAATAAACCCATGTCCACACAGTCAATTAATCTACCACAAACAAGGCAAAAATAAACAATGGGTAAAAGACAGTCCCTTCTATAAATGGTGTTGGAGAAACTGGACAACTGCATGTAAAATAATGAAATTAGAACATTTTATATACAAAAATTCACTCAAATGGATTAAAGACCTAAATGTAAGACTGGACACCATAAAACTCCTAGACGAAAACATACAAAAAACAGTACACTCTTTGACATAGTTTTACAACATTTGGGGGGGATCTGTCTGCTCAGCCAAGAGAAACAGAAGCAAAAAATAAACAAATGTGACCTAATCAAACTTAAAAGCTTTTGCACAGTGAAGGAAACTATCAAAAAAATGAAAAAAAATACCCTACTGAATGGGAGAAGATATTTGCAAATGATATGTCTGATAAGGGGATATATCAAAATACATAAAGGGCTCATACAATTGAATATAAAAAAACACAATGAGAAAAGGTTATTTTAAAAAGTGAGTAGAGGGGCAAAAAGATATCTAGAACATTAAGAATTTTTCACTAATAATTTTTATTCCAGAAGCTTATTTGTGTTATATAGATTTTACTTAGGCTGGATTTTTTAAGTAAAATTAAACTATATTGTAAAAAAAAACTTACTTTAGAAACAATAATACCTTTATTACCTTTAAAATTATTAAAGAAATCAGAACTGTATTTTAAAATATCCCAACAGGACTCATAAGGGATGTAAGTATTTAGTAGAATATGAATTTGAAACAATGAAGATATACTCTTTTACCCATTGTATCAGTTCCAATTTAAGCAAGATTCATGAAACATTTTATTGTAAGAGCCTAAAACCCTGGATCAAATGGGAAAAAAGATAAAAGATTCACACATACACACATACACACACACACACACACACACACACACACACCACTACTATCTCCCTCTCCACCATAACAAAAACATTGATCAACTATAGTTACCAAAAGCAAGTATTAAAAAATAACCAAAAAAGAGAGAAAGAAACTAAATTTACATTTGACCATGAATTATATTCTTTATTCATGATGCTGAAAGGAATATACATTGCTGGAAGATTGGTATCCCACCTATATCATAGGCAGAAGGCACGCAATAGGGTTTGATCTTGCTCCTCTTTCTGATGTCTCAGGAAGCTTGGAATCAGGGGTGGTTCTTGGTCAGAGAGAAGCTTTCTACCACTTCAGAAAAGTCACTTGTCTGTCACATATTATTCCAGGCAGAGCAGGGGCAAAGATGAGTAAGGACACAAAAAAGACACAATAGTAGGATTTAGAACTCATGAATTATAATGTCACATTTGGTCTTATTTCATGGTCCTGAAAGTTTGGGAGCTGAAAGTGATGTTGGTGGGCCTTTCTTCTGGCAGGATGAGGGTTACGGAACAGAAGGGCCCTTCTCCTGGCACTGCACAGGTGGGTGCTGTATAAGTGGGCATTTGGAGGTGGGCATGGTTCAGGACTCTTGAGGAGAAGACAGGAGGAGGTTCTCAGGGCTGCCATGTCACAGGGAAAGGGTGTGGAATCCAAACAGTCATCAAGAAGGTATTAAGAAATCAAAGCAGATCCTTGAAAATCAAAAGGATAATTACACAATTCTTTACACGAGCTTTGGCTTATATGCCTATAGGAGTGTCCCTCTACAGTCATCTTATTATTTGGGACAGTTGCCTCTTCCTCTGCAGCTGATGCAATCAGTTTTTCTTTAAGAGTTGCCACTGAGCATACATGAGAAAAAAAAGTTCTACTGACAAGAGAGAAGTTGTCTTAAGAGAAGACAATGTCAGCTTCATGTGTCTCCTTGAGCGCAGGAACCACCCCAACTTGTTTTTAAAATCGTATCTCTAGATACTCTTAAAATGATCACGGGAAAGGGAAGAGTCCTCTGTCTCTCACTCATTTTTATTTCCCATTCATTTATTTTCTCCTGTGATCTTTAATACAATTCTCAAAAAAGGCATGGGGGGTCGGGGGGAGGCAGAAAGAAATGTATCATCCTGCAACTTCCAGTGACCAAATGAATGACATTAAACACAATTTGGGGGCTTCCCTGGTGGCGCAGTGGTTGAGAGTCTGCCTGCCGATGCAGGGGACACGGGTTCATGCGCTGGTCTGGGAAGATCCCACATGCCGCGGAGCGGCTGGGCCCTTGAGCCATGGCTGCTGAGCCTGCGCGTCCGGAGCCTGTGCTCTGCAACGGTAGAGGCCACGACAGTGAGAGACCCACGTACAGCAAAAAAAAAAAAAAATTTGGGAGCTTCCCTGGTGGCACAGTGGTTAAGAATCCACCTGCCAATGCAGGGGACACAGCTTCGAGCCCTTATCCAAGAAGATCTCACATACCACAGAGCAACTAAGCCTGAGTGCCACAACTACTGAAGCCGGCGCGCCTACAGCCCATGCTCTGCAGCAAGAGAAGTCACTGCAATGAGAGGCCTGCACACTGCAACAAAGAGCAGCCCCTGCTCACCACAATTAGGGAAGACCTGCGTGCAGCAATGAAGACCCAACGCAGCCAAAAATAAATGAAATTAAATAAATACATTTATTTAAAAAAAACATTTTGGGCCCCCATATTAAATAAAACACTTTGGGGCACCTGAAGCATGATATGACCCCTCCACCTCACCCCGCCAATCAGACTCTGTAGATTACCCAAAGCTGATCAGGAACTGAGATGGAGGCTATATTGCAGAGAACCCTAATGAAAACGAGAACAGCCCAGGCCTGGGCAGCTCCAAAACTGCACAGCTCAATTCAATTCACCTGAAATTCTAAAAAGGACTTGACACGTACCCTGTTACTGGAAGCATTCTGCACCAAGATTCTCTTCCCTGGGGCACATGCTTAGTGTGGAGTTTACCTTAACTGGAACCCTGCCTTGCCCGGCACTTTTAGGTCCTTGTCCCAATTTGAGGGTAGGGAAGTTCTCTAATTGGCAACTAATGGAGTGTTCGAATGAATGGGGTTAGTACCCATTTCACATCATCTCAGATTACCTGCATCATAAGCCTGGACACTCTTTTTAGCTCTCCTTTCCCATATAATTGGATACCTGGCCCCATCCTAGACATCTCTCCAAGTCACACTTGTAATATATTCCTCTCCGTTCTACTCCCCTTTAGTCTCAATACTCTTTTAATGATTCCAAAGAATTTATGTGACATTGAAAATATTCTTAAATTTTTTTTACTATTAGAGACATATGAATATCCCCCAACAGTGATTACTGGGGCCATATTTTCACAGGCCACATTCCTCTGAATAGAAAACAGACATGCTCTGAGCTTGGCATTGAAGTTTTAGTAAAGCCTGCACCACTGTGGATATTTGAAATTCACCAGGAACTCCAAGACCTTCTGCATTTCGGGTCTCCAATCCGCAGCCTCTGGGTCTGCCCCAGGAATAAATTTTCCTCATAGTTCTCCCCTCATGTTCCATTTTGTTTTCTCCTACAGAAGGAAATCTCCTTCCACTTCTTCAACTTTTGAAGGGCAAACATACATTTTGACTCCCTGTGCTATCTCTGAAAAACTCAGACTCCAAATTACCTCTTAAGTCAGCCACTCAAAGGACTAATATGTTTATTATTTTAATTAATCTATGTACTTAAATGACAATGTGATTGTCAGGGAAACCAGGCATAAATTCAGGAAAATGTTTATGTCAAATTATTCATAATTTGGTCATTATTACTAACTGCCATTTTATTTAAGAACATTTTAGTCATGAATTATTGCTAAATTATTGTTATTGTGACTTTTAACACTGTTCCTAGTGATGATATTCCTCAAAGAGACTTATCACCATCTGTTTCTAGTTCCTCTGTTTCATATACTCTGGCAATGTGGCTGAGTGGACAAGAGCCCTGGGGTGAGATCACATTGAGCCTGCCTTTGACACAGCTCAAATCCTAACTACCTCCTGGGTCTGCTTGCTTGCTAAAAGACATTGGACGCTCCTTTAGTGATGCTGCTTCCAGTCTCATCCCTGGAAGCTTGTCTCTCCCCAGAACTGCCTGTGGTACCCCAGTTCCTCAGCTTGCTACATCTTTACTTTCCTCCAGAAAGATTACTTAGGTCTTTTCCTTTTAGTAATTTTACTGCTTATAATTAGTATAAAGGAAACATTTTAAAATATTTATTTAATAATTCCTTATAGAAACATGAACGCATGCTTTATTAGGAGCAGAACATGCCTTCCAACAGTTACAGACTAGTGGAGGGGCCAGGTAGACAACAACCTGGGCCTTCTTGTACAGTGCCCCTGGTGTACCCTGCGAGACCATAGCCAGAAGCCCTTCTCCATGCCTCCCTTCCCGCAGCCCCCAATAACTTCTACTGTCCCTTACTCTTCCCTGCTCCTCCTCCCATTGCTTCAGCCTGTAAATTTAATCTGGGAAGAACAGGCCTAACCCACCCTTCTTCTGGTACCCCCTTGAAATGTGCATTCCCCTGTCTTTCATTTCTACCACACACTGCAAGTGTCACCTTAAGAGAAAGGATCAAAGAAGTAAGTGACAGTTTTTTGGAGAGAAGAATCTCCTAGGAAGGCAAACCTCCATTTTAATTTAATTTTATTTTTATAATAGCCACCATTTGTAAACACGAATTCTTGTTGCAGCATTTCCCAATGTTTGCAATAGTATGACTTGTTACAGAAGGCAATCCCACATGGCAAACAATGTCTTACATCTTAAGTATAATCTACCTTAATCTATATTTGAAAAGTTCATAAGTTGAATTTCAAACTTATATAATATATAATACTGCCTAAAGTTACTATGTTTTAAGGTCTATTGATTTGAAGGTAATTTCAATGAAAACTGTTAAGTATGTAATAATGTTGGCAACATGCAGAAAAAGGAAAATCAGTATGGAATTTAGTGAAGTTTGGGAAATACCTCCCTAATACATCCTCAGGTCCTTCCAGAATAACCGAATTTCTGCTTACTCAGAGATTTACCTCCCATAAAAATCCGTGCCACAAAAAGCCCTGGTAGTTTCCTACCTTATCCTGGCTCAGAAACTCACCACTGTTGCTGTTCCATTTTTGACCTGAATGGTTGAGGATCCCTAGCTTGTTTATGAAAGTGCAGAAAGGGGGCCACCTCTATCACTGAATCTCAAGACACCTTCTGCATACCCCATGACCTATACATCCTAAACTCAGGAAACAAAACAAGGTTCAACATGCACAAAACCTAAGAAAAGTGTAAGGTAATATTTGTTTGCACACAGACACATGTATGACTGACTGTAGATTTAAAAGGGGAGCAGGTACAGCAGAGTACAAGAGGCCTAATGCCTGTAGGACTGGTGCATGTGTTTTCACTTTCCAAACCTAGGCTCTAAGTCCCACAAAGTGAGGAATTTCATGTTTGATATTATACACTTGTTTAATATCTATCTTTTCTTTATATTCCCCACCAATCATATACACAGAGCCTGTACCACAACCTCCAAGCTAAAGCTCCAGGAGGACAGAGCTGAGACCTTGGTTACCTCTTACTAATGTATCCAGATGATCGAGAATAGAATCTGGTAAGTAGTAGACCATGAATAAAGGTTTAGTGAATTGATTCTATTAGCCTATATTTCTCTCCTCAATCTCAGAGGTAACCCTATTTGAACTTACTTGATTTAGTGAGATCATCAAAAATCTTTCCTAACATGTAGTTTTCCAACAGGAGAAGTATGGGCAGGAGAGGGCAAAGAAAGAACACCTGTGCCCCCTTGTTCTCCAGGTGAGCTCTAGGTAGGGCAGAAACACTGAATCATCTAAGCTCCCACTCAGGGGAGCAGGTACCTGACCTCATAGGAAACACGGAGTTTTGTGTGAGGTCACCATTGGTCATGACAACTGGGAATAAGGCCTCCACCCTCAACAACTTAAGAACAGGTATCTGCAAACTGAGTCATTTCCACTGAGTCCACGATTACTGGGACACACTCTTGGTTACACCAAGGGACTTTCCCTAACAGAAAGTGACTCCTCATTTCCTCATAACACACCCAAAACATATTTTTTTTAACAAAAATGTAGGGCTATATTTTAAAACTCATCTGAGAGTATGAGAGTTAGATTATTAGAAACCACTATGTTCAATCATAGGTCTGTTATCCATACTCTGCCTGGAAAATCTCATCATCATGGTTTTTTGTGGGGTTGTTTTTTTACATCTTTATTGGAGTATAATCGCTTTACAATGGTGTGTTAGTTTCTGCTTTATAACAAAGTGAATCAGTTATACATATACATATGTTCCCATATCTCTTCCCTCTTGTGTCTCCCTCCCTCCCACCCTCCCTATCCCACCCCTCCAGGTGGTCACAAAGCACCGAGCTGATCTCCCTGTGTTAGGCAGCTGCTTCTCACTACCTATCTACCTTACGTTTGGTAGTGTATATATGTCCATGCCTCTCTCTCGCTTTGTCACAGCTTACCCTTCCCCCTCCCCATATCCTCAAGTCCATTCTCTAGTAGGTCTGTGTCTTTATTCCTGTCTTACCCCTAGGTTCTTCATGACATATTTTTTTCTTAAATTCCATATATATGTGTTAGCATACGGTATTTGTCTTTCTCTTTCTGACTTACTTCACTCTGTATGACAGACTCTAGGTCTATCCACCTCATTACAAATAGCTCAATTTCGTTTCTTTTTATGGCTGAGTAATATTCCATTGTATATATGTGCCACATCTTCTTTATCCATTCATCCAATGATGGACACTTAGGTTGTTTCCATCTCCAGTCTATTGTAAATAGAGCTGCAATGAACATTTTGGTACATGACTCTTTTTGAATTATGGTTTTCTCAGGTTATATGCCCAGTAGTGGGATTGCTGGGTCATATGGCAGTTCTACTTGTAGTTTTTTAAGGAACCTCCATACTGCTCTCCATAGTGGCTGTACCAATTCACATTCCCACCAGCAGTGCAAGAGTGTTCCCTTTTCTCCACACCCTCTCCAGCATTTATTGTTGAGAAAGACAAATACCGTATGCTAACACATATATATGGAATTTAAGGAAAACAAAAATGTCATGAAGAACCTAGGGGTAAGACAGGAATAAAGACACAGACCTACTAGAGAATGGACTTGAGGGTATGGGGAGGGGGAAGGGTAAGCTGTGACAAAGCGAGAGAGAGGCATGGACATATATACACTACCAAACTTAAGGTAGATAGCTAGTGGGAAAAAGCCGCATAGCACAGGGAGATAAACTTAGTGCTTTGTGACCACCTGGAGGGGTGGGATAGGGAGGGTAGGAGGGAGGGAGACACAAGAGGGAAGAGATATGGGAACATATGTATATGTATAACTGATTCACTTTGTTATAAAGCAGAAACTAACACACCATTGTAAAGCAATTATACTCCAATAAAGATGTAAAAGAAAAAAAACTATTTACCTCAGACATAAAAATGGATATTTCCAAAATGAGAAAAAGTCAATCGATCAGTAAGTATAACAAATCTAAGTTTGCATGACCCATATAACATAAAATATGTAAATAACTGACAGAAATAAATGAAGACATAGATGAATCCACAATCATAGTGGGAAACTCTAACACACCTTTTTCAATAACTGATAAGATAAATAGGTATAAATCAGTAAGGATAGAAAGGATTTGAAAAACATAGTTAGCACACTTGACCTAGTTGACAGGTCAAGGACATCACACACAACATTTTAAAAAGGCACATTCTTCCTTTTCTTTTTTTTTTTTTTCACCATCACCACCCGCCTCCACTTTCCCCCTTTGCTGTCCATACGCTTGTTCTCTACATCTGTGGCTCTATTTCTGCTTGCAAACCAGTTCATCTGTACCATTTTTCTAGATTCCACACATATGCATTAATATTTGATATTTGTTTTTCTCTTTCTGACTGACTTCACTCTGTATGACAGTCTCTAGGTCCATCCACATCTCTACAAATGACCCAGTTTCGTTCCTTATTATGGCTGAGTAATATTCCATTGTATATATGTGCCACATCTTCTTTATCCATTCATCTCTAGATGGGCATATAGATTGCTTCCATGAGCTGGCTATTATAAATAGTGCTGCAATGAACATTGGATGCATGTGTTTTTTGAATTATGGTTTTCTCTGGATATATGCCCAGTGGTGGGATTGTTGTGCCATATGCTAATTCTATTTTAAGTTTTTTAAGGCACCTCCATACTGTTCTCCAAAGTGGCTGTATCAATTTACATTCCCACCAACAGTGAAAGAGTGTTACCTTTTCTCTCCAGGATTCTCTCCAGGATTTGCTGTTTGTAGATTTTTCTGATGATGCCCATTCTAACTGGTGTGAAGTGATACCTCATTGTAGTTTTGATTTGCATTTCACTGATAATTAGTGATACTGAGCAGCTTTTCATGTACCTCTTGGCCATCTGTATGTCCTCTTTGGAGAGATGTCTATTGATGTCTTCTGACTGTTTTTTGATTGGGTTGTTTATTTTTTTAATATTGAGCTGCATGAGCTGTTGGTATATTTTGGAGATTAATCCTTTGTCTGTTGATTCATTTGCAAATATTTTCTCCCATTCTGAGGGCTGTCTTTTCATCTTGTTTATAGTTTCCTTTGCTGTGCAAAAGCTTTTAATTTTCATTAGGTCCCATTTGTTTATTTTTGTAATTATTTCCATTATATTAAGAGGTGAGTAAAAAAAGACCTTCCTGTGATTTATGTCACAGAGTGTTCTTCCTATGTTTTCCTCTAAGAGTTTTACAGTGTCCAGTCTTAAATTTAGGTCTTTAATCCATTTTTCAACATCTTTATTGGAGTATAATTGCTTTACAATGGTGTGTTAGTTTCTGCTTTACAACAACGTGAATCAGCTATACAGATACATATATATCCCCATATCTCCTCCCTCTTGTGTCTCCCTCCCACCACCCCATCCCAACCCTCTAGGTGGTCACAAAGCACCATGCTGATCTCCCTGTGCTATGCAGCTGCTTCCCACTAGCTCTCTATTTTACATTTGGTAATATTTATGTGTCCATGCCACTCTCTCACTTCATCACAGCTTACCCTTCCCCCTCCCTCTTTCCTCAAGTTCATTCTCTACATCTGCTTCTTTATTCATGTTCTGCCCCTAGGGCCTTCAGAAAGGTTTTTTTTAATTCCATATATATGTGTTAGTATATGGTTTTTGTTGCTCTAATTCTGACTCACTTCACTCTGTATGACAGACTCTAGGTCTATCCACCTCACTACAAATAACTCAATTTTGTTTCTTTTTTTTTTTTTAACATCTTTATTGGGGTACAATTGCTTTACAATGGTGTGTTAGTTTCTGCTCTATAACAAAGTGAATCAGTTATATATATACATATGTTCCCATATGTCCTCCCTCTTGCGTCTCCCTCCCTCCCACTCTCCCTATCCCACCCCTCCAGGCTGTCACAAAGCACCGAGCTAATATCCCTGTGCCATGCGGCTGCTTCCCACTAGCTATCTACCTTACTATGTTTGTTAGTGTGTGTATGTCCATGACTCTCTCTCGCCCTGTCAAAGCTCACCCTTCCCCCTCCCCATATCCTCAAGTGCGTTCTCCAGTAGGTCTGTGTCTCTATTCCCGTCCCACCCCTAGGTTCTTCATGACATCCTTTTTTTTCTTAAATTCCATATATATGTGTTAGCATACGGTATTTGTCTCCCTCTTTCTGACTTACTTCACTCTGTATGACAGACTGTAGGTCTATCCATCTCATTACAAATAACTCAATTTCGTTTCCTTTTAAGGCTGAGTAATATTCCATTGTATGTATGTGCCACATCTTCTTTATCCATTCATCCGATGATGGGCACTTAGGTTGTTTGCATCTCTGGGCTATTGTAAATAGAGCTGCAATGAACATTTTGGTACATGACTCTTTTTGAATTTTGGTTTTCTCAGGGTATATGTCCAGTAGTGGGATTGCTGGGTCATATGGTAATTCTATTTGTAGTTTTTTAAGGAACCTCCATACTGTTCTCCATAGTGGCTGAACCAATTCACATTCCCACCAGCAATGCAAGAGTGTTCCCTTTTCTCCACACCCTCTCCAGCATTTATTGTTTCTAGATTTTTTG
>NW_021703774.1:71537296-71552966 GCF_005190385.1 Monodon monoceros | reverse complement strand
GAAATTTTTTGTTCTAGTTCTGTGAAAAATGCCAGTGGTAGTTTGATAGGGATTGCATTGAATCTGTAGATTGTTTTGGGTAGTAGAGTCATTTTCACAATGTTGATTCTTCCCATCCAAGAACATGGTATATCTCTCCATCTATTTGTATCATCTTTAATTTCTTTCATCAGTGTCTTATAATTTTCTGCATACAGGTCTTTTGTCTCCTTAGGTAGGTTTATTCCTAGATATTTTATTCTTTTTGTTGCAATGGTAAATGGGAGTGTTTTCTTGATTTCACTTTCAGATTTTTCATCATTAGTATATAGGAATGCCAGAGATTTCTGTGCATTAATTTTGTATCCTGCTACTTTACCAAATTCATTGATTAGCTCTAGTAGTTTTCTGGTAACATCTTTAGGATTCTCTATGTATAGTATCATGTCATCTGCAAACAGTGACAGCTTTACTTCTTCTTTTCCGATTTGGATTCCTTTTATTTCCTTTTCTTCTCTGATTGCTGTGGCTAAAACTTCCAAAACTATGTTGAATAAGAGTGGTGAGAGTGGGCAACCTTGTCTTGTTCCTGATCTTAGTGGAAATGCTTTCAGTTTTTCACCATTGAGGATGATGTTTGCTGTGGGCTTGTCATATATGGCCTTTATTATGTTGAGGAAAGTTCCCTCTATGCCTACTTTCTGCAGGGTTTTTATCATAAATGGGTGTTGAATTTTGTCGAAAGCTTTCTCTGCATCTATTGAGATGATCACATGGGTTTTCTCCTTCAATTTGTTAATATGGTTTATCACATTGATAGATTTGCATATACTGAAGAATACTTGCATTCCTGGAATAAACCCCACTTGATCATGGTGTATGATCCTTTTAATGTGCTGTTGGATTCTGTTTGCTAGTATTTTGTTGAGGAGTTTTGCATCTATGTTAATCAGTGATATTGGCCTGTAGTTTTCTTTCTTTGTGACATCCTTGTCTGGTTTTGGTATCAAGGTGATGGTGGCCTCGTAGAAGGAATTTGGGAGTGTTCCTCCCTCTGCTATATTTTGGAAGAGTTTGAGAAGGACAGGTGTTAGCTCTTCTCTAAACGTTTGATAGAACTCACCTGTGAAGCCATCTGGTCCTGGGCTTTTGCTTGTTGGAAGATTTTTAATCACAGTTTCAATTTCAGTGCTTGTGATTGGTCTGTTCATATTTTCTATTTGCTCCTGATTCAGTCTTGGCAGGTTGTGCATTTCTAAGAATTTGTCCATTTCTTCCAGTCAATTTTATTTCTTTTTATGGCTGAGTAATATTCCATTGTACATATATGCCACATCTTCTTTATCCATTCATCTGTCGATGGACACTTAGGTTGCTTCCATGGCGTGGCTATTGTATATAGAGCTGCAATGAACATTGTGGTACATGACTGTTTTTTGTTTGTTTGTTTGCGGTATGCGGGCCTCTCACTGCTGTGGTCTCTCCCATTGCGGAGCACAGGCTTCAGACCCACAGGCTCAGCGGCCATGGCTCACAGGCCCAGCCGCTCCGTGGCATGTGGGATCTTCCCGGACCGGGGCACAAACCTGCGTCCCCTGCATCGGCAGGGAGACTCTCAACCACAGCACCACCCGGGAAGCCCACATGATGGTTTTTGAATTATGGTTTTCTCATGGTATATGCCCAGTAGTGGGATTGCTGGGTTGTATGGTAGCTCTATGCTTAGTTTTTTAAAGGACCTCCATACTGTTCTCCATAGTGGTTGTATCACCTTACATTCCCACCAACAGTGTAAGAGAGTTCCCTTTTCTCCACACCTTCTCCAGCATTTATTTTTTGTAGATTTTTTCATGATGGCCATTCTGACTGGTGTGAGGTCATACCTCATTGTAGTTTTGATTTGCATTTCTCTAATGATTAGTGATGTTGAGCATTCTTTCATGTTTGTTGGCAATCTGTATATCTTCTTTGGCAGAATGTGTGTTTAGGTCTTCTGCCCATTTTTGGATTTGGTTTTTGTTTCTTTGATATTGTGCTGCATGAGCTGCTTGTAAATTTTGGAGGTTAATCCTTTGTCAGTTGCTTCATTTGCAAATATTTTCTTCCATTCTGACGATTGTCTTTTCATCTTGTTTATGGTTACCTTTGCTGTGCAAAAGCTTTGAAGTTTCATTAGGTACCATTTGTTTATTTTTGTTTTATTTCCATTTCTCTAGGAGGTGGGTCAAAAGGATCTTGCTATGATTTATGTCAAAGAGTGTTCTTCCTAGGTTTTCCTCTGAGAGGCTTATAGTGTCCAGTCTTACATTTAGATCTCTAATCCATTTTGAGTTTATTTTTGTGTATGGTGTTAGGGAGTGTTCTAATTTCATTCTTTTACATGTACTTGTCCAGTTTTCCCAGCACCACTTATTGAAGAGGCTGTCTTTTCTCCATTGTATATCCTTGCCTCCTTTGTCATAGATTGGTTAACCATTGGTACATGGGTTTATCTCTGGGCTTTCTATCTTGTTCCATTAATCTATGTTTCTGTTTTTGTGCCAGTACCATATTGTCTTGATTACTGTAGCTTTGTAGTATAGGCTGAAGTCAGGGAGTCTGATTCCTCCAGCTCCATTTTTTTCCCTCACGACTGCTTTGGCTATTCAGGGTCTTTCGTGTCTCCATGCAAATTTTAAGATTTTTTGTTCTAGTTCTGTAAAAAATGCCTTTGGTAATTTGATAGTGATTGCATTGAGTCTGTAGATTGCTTTGGGTAGTAGAGCCATTTTCACAATATTGCTTCTTCCAATCCAAGAACCTGGTATTTCTCTGTATCTGTTGGTGTCATCTTTGATTATTTTCATCAGTGTTTTATTGTTTTCAGAGTACAGGACCTTTACCTCCTTAGGTAGGTTTATTCCTAGGTATTTTATTCTTTTTGTTCAAGTGGTGAACGGAATAGTTTCCTTAATTTCTCTTTCTGATGTTTTGCTGTTAGTGTATAGGAATGGAAGAAATTTCTGTGTGTTAATTATGTATCCAGCTACTTTACCAAATACATTGATTAGCTCTAGTAGTTTTCTGGTGGCATTTTAGGATACTTTATGTGTAGTATCATGTCATCTGCAAACATTGACAGTATTACTTCTTTTCCAATTTGTATTCTTTTGCTTCTTTTTCTTCTCTGATTGCCATGGCTATGACTCCCATAACTATGTTGAATAATCATGGTGAGAGGGGACATCATTGTCTTGTCCTAATCTTAGAGGAAATGCTTTCAGTTTTTCACCATTGAGAATGACGTTTGCTTTGGGCTTGTCATATATGGCCTTTATTATGTTGAGTTAAGTTCCCTCTATGCCCACTTTAAAGAAAGTTTTTATCATAAATTGGTGTTGAAATTTCTCAAAAGCATTTTCTGCATCTATTGAGATGATCTTATGGTGTTTATTCTTCACTTTTTTAATATGGTGTATCACATTGTTTGATTTGCATATATTGAAGAATCCTTTCATCCCTGGGATAAATCCCACTTGATCATGGTGTATGATCCTTTCAATGTGTTGTTGGATTCTGTTTGCTAGTATTTTATTGATGATTTCTGCATCTATATTCATCAGTGATATTGGTCTGTACTTTTCTTTTTTTGTAGTATCTCTGCCTGGTTTTGATATCAGGGTGATGGTGGCCTCATAGAATGACTCTGGGAGTGTTCCTTACTCTGAAAATTTTTGGAAGTGTTTGAGAAGGATGGGTATTAGCTCTTCTCTAAACGTTTGATAGAATTCACCTGTGAAGCCCTCTGGTCCTGGACTTTTGTTTGCTGGAAAATATTTAATAAAGTTTCAATTTCATTACTTGTGATTTGTCTGTTCATATTTTCTATTTCTTCCTTGTTCACTCTTGGAAGTTTGTACTTTTCTAAGAATTTTTCCATTTCTTCCAGGTTGTCCATTTTATTGGCATATAGTTGCTTGCAGTAGTCTTTTAAGATGCTTTGTATTTCTGCAATGTCCATTGTAACTTCTCTTTTTTAATTCTAATTTTATTGATCCGAGTCTTCTCCCTTTTTTCTTGACAAGCCTGGCTAAAGGTTTATCAATTTTGTTTATCTTCTCAAAAACCCAGCTTTTAGTTTTATTGATCTTTGCTATTGTTTTCTTTGTTTCTATTTCATTTATTTCTGCTCTGATCTTTATGATTTCTTTCCTTCTCCTAACTTCGAGTTTTGTTTGTTCTTCTCTCTCTATTTCCTTTAGGTGTATGATTAGATCGTTTATTTGAGATTTTTCTTGTTTCTTGAGGTAGCATTGTATTACTATAAACTTCCCTCTTAGAACTGATTTTGCTGCATCCCATAGGTCTTGTATCATCGTGTTTTCATTGTCATTTGTCTCTAAGCAATTTTTCATTTCCTGTTTGATTTCTTCAGTGATCTCTTATTTATTTAGTAGTGTATTGTTTAGCCTCCATGTGTTTGTGTTTTTTACGTTTCTTCCCCTGTAATTGATTTCTAATCTCATAGCGTTGTGGTCGGAAAAGATGCTTGATATGTTTTCTTAAATTTACCAAGGATTTTCAGGTGGAATGTCCTATAAATATCACTTAAATTTTCAGATGGAATGTCTTATAAATTTTTCAGATGGAATGTCCTATAAATATCACTTAAATCTTTCAGATCTATTGTGTCATTTAAAACTTCTTTTTCCTTATTAATTTTCTATCTTCATGATCTGTCCATTGGTGTAAGTGAGGTGTTAAAATTCCCCACTATTATTGTGTTACTGTCAATTTCCTCTTTTATAGCTGTTACCAGTTGCATTATGTATTGAGGTACTCCTATGTTGGGTGCATATATGTTTATAATTCTTATTTCTTCTTCATTGATCGCTTGATCATTATGTAGTGTCCTTCCTTGTGTCTTCTAACTTTCTTTATTTTAAAGTCTATTTTGTCTGATATGAGTATTGTTACTCCAGCTTTCTTTTGATCTCCATTTCCATAGAATATCTTTTTCTACCCCCTAATTTTCCATTTTTATTTGTCCCTAGGTCTGAAGTGGGTCTCTTATAGACAGTAAATATATGGGTCTTATTTTTGTATCCATTCAGTGAGCCTGTGTCTTTTGGTAGGAGCATTTAATCCATTCACCTTTAAGGTAATTATCGATATGTATGTTTATTACAATTTTCTTAATTGTTTTTGGTTTGTTTTTGTAGGTCCTTTCCTTCTCTTGCAGTTCCCGCTTAGAGAAGTTCCTTTAGCATTTCTTGTAGAGCTGGTTTGGTGGTGCTGAATTCTCTTAGCTCTTGCTTCTCTGTAAAGCTTTTGATTTCTCCATCGAATATGAATGAGATCCTTGCCGGGTAGAGTATTCTTGGCTATAGTTTCTTCCCTTTCATCATTTTAAGTATATCATGCCACTCCCTTCTGGCTTGCAGAGTTTCTGCTGAGAAATCAGCTGTTAACCTTATGGGAGTTCCCTTGTATGTTATTTGTCATTTTTTTCCTTGTTGCATTCAATAATTTTTCTATGTCTTTAATTTTTGTCAGTTTGATTACTATCTGTCTCCGCATGTTTCTCCTTGGGTTTATCCTGCCTGGGACTCTCTGTGCTTCCTGCAGTTGGGCTATTTCCTTTCCCGTGTTAGGAACGTTTTCAACTATAATCTCTTCAAATATTTTCTCTCATCCTTTCTTTCTCTCTTCTCCTTCTGGGATCCCTATAATTCAAATGTTGTTGTGTTTAATGTTGTCCCAGAAGTCGCTGAAACTGTCTTCAATTATTTTCATTCTTTTTTCATTATTCTGTTCCATGGCAGTGAATTCCACCATTCTGTCTTCCAGGTCACTTATCTGTTTCTCTGTCTCAGTTATTCTGCTATTGATTCCTTCTACTGCACTTTTCATTTCAATTATTGTATTGTTCATCTCTCTTTGTCTTTAATTCTTCTAGGTGTTTGTTCTTTAATTATTCTAGGTTTTTGTTAAACATTTCTTGCATCTTCTTGATCATTGCCTCCATTCTTTTTTCAAGGTCCTGGATCATCTTCACTATCATTTTTCTGGATTCATTTTCTGGAAGGTTGCCTATCTCCACATCATTTAGTTGTTTTTCTGGGGTTTTATCTTTTTCCTTTGTCTGGTACATAGTCCTCTGCCTTTTCATTTTGTCTATCTTTCTGTGAATATGGTTTTCATTCCACAAGCAGCACAATTGTTGTTTTTCTTGCTTCTGCTGTCTGTCCTCTGTTGGATGAAAATATCTAGGCACATTCTTTTAAAATGCATGTGGGGAGGAGCTTCAAGATGGCAGAAGAGTAAGAAGTGGAGATAAACCTCCTCCCCACAAATACATCAGAAACGTATCTGCATGTGGAACAACTCCTACAGAACACCTACTGAATGCTGGCAGAAGACCAAGACCTCCTAAGAGGCAAAAAACTACCCACATACATGGGTAGGGCAAAAGAAAAAAAAAAAAAAAGAGGCAAAGAATAGGGATGGGACATGCACCAGTGGGAGGGAGCTGTGAAGGAGGAAAGGTTTCCACACACTAGGAAGCCCCTTTGTGGGTGGAGACTGTCGGTGATGGAGGAGGGAAGCTTTGGATCCATGGAGGAGAGCACAGAAATAGGGGTGTGGAGGGCAAAGTGGAGAGATTCCCGCACAGAAGATCGGTGCCAACGAGCACTCACCAGCCAGAGAGGCTTTTCTGCTCACGTGCCAGGACAGGAGGGGCTGGGAGCTGAGGCTTGCTTGGGCTTCAGAGGTCAGATCCCAGGGAAAGGACTGGAGTTGGCTGTGTGAACAGAGCCCAAAGGGGCTAGTGCACCACAGCTATCCGGGAGGGAGCCCAGAAAAATGTCTGGAGCTGCTGAAGAGACAAGAGACTTTTTCTTGCCTCTTTGTTTCCTGGTGCGTGAGAAGAGGGGATTAAGAGCTCCACTTAAAGGAGCTCCAGAGACAGGCGCGAGCCGTGGTTAACAGTGAAGACCCCAGAGACAGGCATGAGACACTAAGGCTGCTGCTGCAGCCACCAAGAAACCTGTGTGCAAGCACAGGTCACTATCAACTCCTCCCCTCCCAGAAGCTTGTCCAGCCTGCCACTGCCAGGGTCCTGTGATCCAGGGAGAACTTCCCAGGGAGAACCCACAGGACATCTCAGGCTGTGGCAAAGTCACGCCAGCCTCTGCTGCCACAGACTTGGCCCACAGCCATAAACCTCCCTCCCCCTGGCCTGAGTGAGCCAGAGCCCCAGCATCAGCTGCTCCTTTAACCCCGTCCTGTCTGAGCAAAGAACAGATGACCTCAGGTGACCTACACGCAGAGGCGGGCAGAATCCAAAGCTGAAACCCAGGAGCTGTGCGAGCAAAGAAGAGAAAGGAAAATTTCTCCCAGCAGCCTCAGGAGCAGGGGATTAAATCTACACAATCAACTTTATGTACCCTGCATCTGTGGAATACTTGAATAGACAATGAATCATTCCAAATTGAGGAAGTGGATTTTGGGAGCAACGAAATATTTTTTTTCCCTTTTTCTCTTTTTGTGGGTGTGTATGTGTATGCTTCTGAGTGTGATTTTGTCTGTATAGCTTTGCTTCTACCATTTGTCCTAGGGTCCTGTCTGTCCATATTTTCTTTGTTTTGTTTTTCTTTACTTTAAAAAAATTTTTCTAAATAATTATTTTTAATTTTAATAACTTTTTAATTTTAATTTATTTTACTTTATCTTCTTTCTTTTCTCCATTTTATTTGAGCCGTGTGGAGGACAGGCTCATGGTTCTTCACCCTGGCACTAGGCTGTACCTCTGAGGTGGGTGAGCCACATTTGGGGCACTGGAGCACAAGAGACCTCACAGCTCCATGTAATATGAAAAGGCAAAAATCACCCAGAGATCTCCATCTCAACGCCAAGGCCCAGCTCCACTCAACGACCAGCAAGCTACAGTGCTCAACACCCTATGCCAAACAACCAGCAGAAAAGGAACACAACCCCATCCACTAGTAGAGTGGCTGCCTAAAAACATAATAAGGCCACAGACAACCAAAAACACACCACCAGACCTCGACCTCCCGACCACAAACACAAGATCCAGCCTCATCCATCAAAACACAGGCACTAGTCCCATCCACCAGAAAGCCTACACAACTCACTGAACCAGCCTTAGCCACTGGAGACAGACACCTAAAACAATGGGAACTATGAACCTGCAGCTTGTGAAAAGGAGACCCCAAACACAGTAAGTTAAGTAAAAAGAGAAGACAGAGAAACACACAGCAGATGAAGGAGCAAAGCAAAAACTCACCAGACCTAAAAAATGAAGGGGAAATAGGCAGTCTACCTGAAAAAGAATTCAGAATAATGATAGTAAAGATAATCGACAATCTTGGAAATAGAATGGAAAAAAATACAAGAAACGTTTAACTAGGACAGAGAAGAGCTAAAGAGCAAACACACAGTGATGAACAACACAATAAATGAAATTAAAAATTCTCTAGATGGGCTCAATAGTGGAATAACTGTGGCAGAAAAAAAGGATAAGTGACCTGGAACGTAAAATAGTGGAAATAACTACTGCAGAGCAGAATAAAGAAAAAGAATGAAAAGAATTGAGGACAGTCTCAGAGACCCCTGAAACATTAAACATACCAACCAACATTTGAATTAAAGGGATCATAGAAGAAGAGAAAAAGAAAGGGACTGAGAAAATATTTGAAGAGATTATAGTTGAAAACTTCCCTAATATGGGAAAGGAAATAGTTATTCAAGTCCAGGAAGCACAGAGATTCCATACAGGATAAATCCAAGGAGAAACACGCCAAGACACATATTAATCAAACTATTAAAAATTAAATACAAAGAAAACATATTAAAAGCAACAAGGGAAAAAAAACAAATAACACACAAGGGAATCCCCATAAGGTTAACAGCTGATCTTTCAGCAGAAACTTTGCAAACCAGAAGGGACTGGCAGGACATATTTAAACTGATGAAGGAGAAGAACCTACAACCAAGATGACACTACCCAGCATGGAACTCTTTCAGATTTGACAGAGAAATTAAAACCTTTACAGACAAGCAAAAGCTAAGAGAATTCCGCACCACCATACCAGCTTTACAACAAATGCTAATGGTATTTCTCTAGACAGGAAAAACAAGAGAAGGAAAAGACCTACAAAAACAAACCAAAACAATTAAGAAAATGGCAATAGGAACATACATATCAATGATTACCTTAAATGTAGATGGATTAAATACTCCAACCAAAAGACACAGATTGGCTGAATGAATACAAAAACAAGACCCGTATATATGCTGTTTACAAAAAAACCCACTTCAGACCTAGGGACACATACATACTGAAAGTGAGGGGATGGAAAAAGATATTCCATGCGAAAAGAAATCAAAAGAAAGCTGGAGTAGCAATTCTCATATCAGACAAAATAGTATTTAAAACAAAGACTCATAGAAGAGACAAAAAAGGACACTACATAATGATGAAGGGATCAATCCAAGAAGAAGATATAACCATTGAAAATATTTATGCACCCCACATACGAGCACCTCAATACATAAGGCAAATACTAACAGCAATAAAAGGGGAAATTGACAGTAACACAATCATAGTAGGGGATTTTAACACCCCACTTTCACCAATGGACAGATCATCCAAAATGAAAATAAATAAGGAAACACAAGCTTTAAATGATACATTAAACAAGATGGACTTAATTGATATTTATAGGACACTCCATCCAAAAACAACAGAATACACATTTTTCTCAAGTGCTCATGGAACATTCTCCAGGATAGATCATATCTTGGGTCACAAATCAAGCCTTGGTAAATTTAAGAAAATTGAAATTGTATCAAGTATCTTTTCTGACCACAACGCCATGAGCCTAGATATCAATTACAGGAAAAGATCTGTAAAAAATACAAACACATGGAGGCTAAACAATACACTACTTAATAATGAAGTGATCACTGAAGAAATCAAAGAGGAAATAAAAAAATACCTAGAAACAAATGACAATGGAGACACGACGACCCAAAACCTATGGGATGCAGCAAAAGCAGTTCTAAGGGGGAAATTTATAGCAATACAAGCCCACCTTAAGAAGCAGGAAACATCTCGAATAAACAACCTAACCTTGCACCTCAAGCAATTAGAGAAAGAAGTACAAAAAAAAACCAAAGTTAGCAGAAGGAAAGAAATCATAAAAATCAGATCAGAAATAAATGAAAAAGAAATGAAGGAAACGATAGCAAAGATTAATAAAACTAAAAGATGGTTCTTTCAGAAGGAAAACAAAAGAGATAAACCATTAGCCAACCTTATCAACAAAACAAGGGAGAAGACTCAAATCAATAGAATTAGAAATGAAAAAGGAGAAGTAACAACTGACACTGCAGAAATCCATAGGATCATGAGAGATTACTACAAGCAATTATATACCAATAAAATGGAAACCTGGAGGAAATGGACAAATTCTTAGAAATACACAACCTTCTGAGACTGAACCAGGAAGAAATAGAAAATATAAACAGATGAATCACAAGCACTGAAATTGAAACTGTGGTTAAAAATCTTCCAAAAAACAAAAGCCCAGAACCAGATGGCTTCACAGGCGAATTCTATCAAACATTTGGAGAAGAGCTAACACCTATCCTTCTCAAACTCTTCCAAAATATAGCAGAGGGAGGAACACTCCCGAACTCATTGTACGAGGCCACCATCACCCTGATACCAAAACCAGACAAAGATGTCACAAAGAAAGAAAACTACAGGCCAATATCACAGATGAACATACATGCAAAACTCCTCAACAAAATACTAGCAAACAGAATCCAACAGCACATTAAAAGGATCATACACCATGATCAAGTGGGGTTTACCCAGGAATGCAAGGATTCTTCAATATACGCAAATCAATCAACGTGATACACCATATTAACATATTGAATGAGAAAAACCATATGATCATCTCAATAGATGCAGTGAAAGCTTTCGACAAAATTCAACACCAATTTATGATTAAAACCCTGCAGAAAGTATGCATAAAGGGAACTGTCCTCAACTTAATAAAGGCCATATACGACAAACCCACAGCCAACATCATCCTCAATGATGAAAAACTGAAAGCATTTCCACTCAGATCAGGAACAAGACAAGGTTGACCACTCTCACCACTATTATTCAACCTAGTTTTGGAAGCTTTATCCACAGCAATCAGAGAAGAAAAGGAAATAAAAGGAATACAAATTGGAAAAGAAGATGTAAAGCTGTCACTGTTTGCAGATGACATGATACTATACATACAGGGTCCTAAAGTTGTTACCAGAAAACTACTAGAGCTAATCAATGAATTTCGTAAAGTAGCAGGATACAGAATTAATGCAGAAAAATATCTTGCATTCCTCTACACTAATGATGAAAAATCTTAAAGTGAAATTAGGAAAACACTCCCCAAAATAATAAAATATCTAGGAATAAACTTACCTAAGGACACAAACACCTGTATGCAGAAAATTATAAGACACTGATGAATGAATTTAAAGATGTTACAACTAGTTGTAGAGATTTACCATGTTCTTGGATTGAAAGAATCAACAGTGTGAAAATGACTTTACTACCCAAAGCAATCTACAGATTCAATGCAATCCCTATCAAACTACCACTGGCATTTTTCACAGAATTAGAACATAAAATTTCACATTTTGTATGGAAACACAAAAGACCCCGAATATCCAAAGCAATATTGAGAGGGATAATCGGAGCTGGGGAAATCAGGATCCCTGACTTCAGATTACACTACAAAGCTACAGGAATCAATACAGTATGGTACTGGCACAAAAACAGAAATATAGATCAATGGAACAGGGTAGAAATCCCAGAGATAAACCCACGCACATATGGTCAACTTATCTTTGATAAAGGAGGCAAGAACATACAGTGGAGAAAAGACAGCCTCTTCAATAAGTGGTGCTGGGAAAACTGGACAGCTACATATAAAAGAATGAAATTAGAACACTCCCTAACACCATAAACAAAAATAAACTAAAATGGATTAAAGACCTAAATGTAAGGCCAGAAATTATCAAACTCTTAGAGGAAAACGTAGGCTGAACACTCTATAACATACATCACAGCAAGATCCTTTTTGACCCACCTACAACAGAAATAGAAATAAAAACAAAAATGGGACCTAATGAAACTTCAAAGCTTTTGCACAGCAAAGGAAACCATAAACAAGACCAAAAGACAACCCTCAGAATGTAGGAAAATATTTGCAAATGAAGCAACTGACAAAGGATTAATCTCCAAAATTTGCAAGCAGCACATGCAGCTCAATATCAAAAAAACAAACAACCCAATCCAAATATGGGCAGAAGACCTAAATAGACATTTCTCTAAAGAAGATATACAGATTTCCAACAAACACATGAAGGTTGCTCAACATCACTAAACATTAGAGAAATTCATATCAAAATTACAATGAGATATCATCTCACACCAGTCAGAATGGCCATCATCAAAAAATCTACAAACAATAAATGCTTCGGAGGGTTTGGAGAAAAGGGGACCCTCTTACACTGTTGGTGGGAATGTAAATTGATACAGCTACTATGGAGAACAGTATGGAGGTTCCTTAAAAAACTACAAATAGAACTAACATACGACCCAGCAATCCCACTACTGGGCATATGGGCATATGCCCTGAGAAAACCATAATTCAAAAAGAGTCATGTACCAAAATGTTCATTGCAGCTCTGTTTACAATAGCCAGGGCATGGAAACAATCTAAGTGTCCACTGACAGATGAATGGATAAAGAAGATGTGGCACATATATACAATGGAATATTACTCAGCCATAAAAAGAAACGAAATTGAGTTATTTGTAGTTAGGTGGATGGACCTAGGGTCTGTCGTACGGAGTGAAGTAAGTCAGAAAGAGAAAAACAAATACTGTATGCTAACACATATATATGGAATCTAAAAAAAAAAAAATATGGTCATGAAGAACCTAGGGGCAAGATGGGAGGAAAGACCCAGACCTACTAGAGAATGGACTTGAGGATACGGTGAGGGGGAAGGTAAGCTGGGACAAAGTGAGAGACTTGCATGGACATATATACACTACCAAACGTAAAATAGATAGCTAGTGGGAAGCAGCCGCATAGCACAGGGATATTAGCTCGGTGCTTTGTGACCACCTAGATGGGTGGGATAGGGAGGGTGGGAGGGAGGGAGACGCAAGTGGGAAGAGATATAGAAACATATGTATTTGTATAACTGATTCACTTTGTTATATAGCAGAAACTAACACACCATTGTAAAGCAATTATACTCTAATAAAGATGTTTAAAAATAATTAATTAATTAATTAAATAAAATGCAAGTGGAACATTTTTTTAATGACCACCTGACTGGCATCAACTAAGTTTCAAAAATGTTAAAGTTTGAATCATTCAGAATTTATATGACCATGTAAAATAAAGCTAGACATTAAAAAATAAAATGTAGCAAGAAAATCCTCAAGTGCTTGAAATTTCAACAATACACTTCTAAATAACCCTTGCATCAAAGAGGAAATCACAATGGAACTGATTTTTTAAATTTTAGTTGAATCACTAAAATTAAAATACATCAAATACATCAAAATTTATTAAATAAGGCTAAGAACCCTTTAGAGAGAAATGTATAGCAATAAGTACATACTTTAGATAGACTTTCTGAAGCTGGTAAAAGAACAGCACGGTTAAACCTCAACAGAGAAAAAAGAACACAAATTCTTTCTTTGAAAAGACCAGCGTAAATAATAGACTTCTACGGAAACTAATCAGTAAAAGCGGGAGAAAGCACACATTGTTAATACTGGGAATGAAAGTAAAACACACATTAGCAATACAAGAAGAAGATATTTTACAGCTTCTGCCACATCCAGCATGCCACCTGTTTTCTACAATTTATAAAAAGTATTTTTATAAAGTTCCCTTGGGACACAGCCACAGCCACGCCCACTCATTTATGTATTCTCCATGGCTGTTTTCTTGCTAAGAACAATTAAATAGTTTCAACAGAGTCTATATTGCCTTCAAAACATACAATATTACTCCCCAGTCCTTTGTAGAAAGTTTGTTGAAAGTGTTATAAAAAATAACATCTGGGTAGCCATTTTGAGATGGCGGAAGAGTAAGACGCGGAGATCGCCTTCCTCCCCACGGATACACCAGAAATACATCTACACGTGGAACAACTCCTACAGAACACCTACTGAAGGCTGGCAGAAGACCTCAGACCTCCCGAAAGGCAAGAAACTCCCCACGTACCTGGGTAGGGCAAAAGAAAAAAAGAAAAAACAGAGACAAAAGAATAAGGACGGCACCTGCACCAGTGGGAGGGAGCTGTGAAGGAGGAAAAGTTTCCACACACTAGGAAGCCCCTCCGCGGGCGGAGACTGCGGGAGGCGGAGGGGGGAGCTTCGGGACCGCGGAGGAGAGCACAGCAACAGGGTGTGGAGGGCAAGGCGGGGAGATTCCCGCACAGAGGATCGGTGCCGACCGGCACTCACCAGCCCGAGAGGCTTGTCTGCTCACCCGCCGGGGCGGGCGGGGCTGCGAGCTGGGGCTCGGGTTTCGGTTTTGGACGGAGCGCAGGGAGAGGACTGGGGTTGGCGGCTTGAACATAGCCTGAAGGGGTTAGTGTACCACGACTAGCCGGGAGGGAGTTCGAGCAAAAGCCTGCACCTGCCGAAGAGGCAAGAGACTTTTTCTTCCCTCTTTGTTTCCTGGTGCGCGAGGAGAGGGGTTTAAGAGCGCTGCTTAAAGGAACTCCAGAGATGGGCGCGAGCCGCGGCTAAAAGCGCGAACCCCAGAGACGGGCGCGAGCCGCGGCTGAAAGCGCAGACCCAGAGACGGGCGCGAGCCGCGGCTGAAAGCTAGGACCCCAGAGACAGGCGGGAGACGCTGGGGCTGCTGCTGCCGCCACCAAGGGGCCTGTGTGCGAGCACAGGTCACTCTCCACACCCCTCTTCCGCGGAGCCTGTGCAGCCCGCCACTGCCAGGTTCCCGGGAACCAGAGACAACTTCCCCGGGAGAACGCACGGCGGGCCTCAGGCTGGTGCAACGTCACGCCGCCTCTGCCGCAACGTCACGCCGCCTCTGACGCCGCAGGCCCGCCCCGCACGCAGTGCCCCTCCTTCCGCCCCCCACCCCCGGCCTGAGTGAGCCAGAGCCCCCGAATCAGCGGCTCCTTTAACCCTGTCTTGTCTGAGCAAAAAACAGACGCCCTCCAGCGACCTACACGCAGAGGCAGGGCCAAATCCAAAGCTGAGCTCCTGTGAGCTGTGAGAACAAAGAAGAGAAAGGGAAATCTCTCCCAGCAGCCTCAGAAGCAGCGGATTAAAGCTCCACAATCAACTTGATATACCCTGCATCTATGGAATACCTGAATAGACAAGGAATGATCCCAAATTGAAGAGGTGGAATTTAGGAGCGAGATCTATGATTTTTTTCCCTTTTCCTCTTTTTGTGAATGTGTACGTGTATGCTTCTGTGTGAGATCTTGTCTGTATACTCTTGCTTCCACCATTTGTCCTAGGGCTCTATCCGTCCATGGTTTTTAAAAAAAATTTTTTTCTCAATAATTAATTTTATTTGTAATAACTTTATTATACTTTACCTTCGTTCTTTCTTTCTTTC
>NW_021703774.1:71536863-71537196 GCF_005190385.1 Monodon monoceros | reverse complement strand
GCAGAGGCGGGGCCAAATCCAAAGCTGAGCCCCTGGGAGCTGTGAGAACAAAGAAGAGAAAGGGAAATCTCTCCCAGCAGCCTCAGAAGCAGCGGATTAAAGCTCCACAATCAACTTGATATACCCTGCATCTGTGGAATACCTGAATAGACAAGGAATGATCCCAAATTGAAGAGGTGGAATTTAGGAGCGAGATCTATGATTTTTTTCCCTTTTCCTCTTTTTGTGAATGTGTACGTGTATGCTTCTGTGTGAGATCTTGTCTGTATACTCTTGCTTCCACCATTTGTCCTAGGGCTCTATCCGTCCATGGTTTTTAAAAAAAATTTTTTT
>NW_021703774.1:71463333-71526863 GCF_005190385.1 Monodon monoceros | reverse complement strand
TAAGCTCAAAATGGATTAAAGACCTAAATGTAAGGCCAGAAACTATCAAACTCTTAGAGGAAAACATAGGCAGAACACTCTATGACATAAATCACAGCAAGATCCTTTCTGACCCACCTCCTAGAGTAATGGAAATTAAAACAAAAATAAACAAATGGGACCTAATGAAACTGAAAAGCTTTTGCACAGCAAAGGAAACCATAATCAAGACCAAAAGACAACCCTCAGAATAGGAGAAAATATTTGGAAATGAAGCAACTGACAAAGGATTAATCTCCAAAATTTACAAGCAGCTCATGCAGCTCAATAACAAAAAAACAAACAACCCAATCCAAAAATGGGCAGAAGAGCTAAATAGACATTTCTCCAAAGAAGATATACAGAATGCCAACAAACACATGAAAGAATGCTCAACATCATTAATCATTAGAGAAATGCAAATCAAAACTACAATGAGATATCATCTCACACCAGTCAGAATGGCCATCATCAAAAAATCTAGAAACAATAAATGCTGGAGAGGGTGTGGAGAAAAGGAACACTCTTGCACTTCTGGTGGGAATGTGAATTGGTACAGCCACTATGGAGAACAGTATGGAGGTTCCTTAAAAAACTACAAATAGAATTACCATATGACCCAGCAATCCCACTACTGGGCATATACCCTGAGAAAACCAAAATTCAAAAAGAGTCATGTACCAAAATGTTCATTGCAGCTCTATTTACAATAGCCCGGAGATGGAAACAACCTAAGCGCCCATCATCGGATGAATGGATAAAGAAAATGTGGCACATATATACAATGGAATATTACTCAGCCTTAAAAAGAAATGAAATTGAGCTATTTGTAATGAGATGGATAGACCTAGAGTCTGTCATACAGAGTGAAGTAAGTCAGAAAGAAAAAGACAAATACCGTATGCTAACACATATATATGGAATTTAAGGGGGAAAAAAATGTCATGAAGAACCTAGGGGTAAGACAGAAATAAAGACGCAGACCTACTGGAGAACGGACTTGAGGATATGGGGAGGGGGAGGGGTGAGCTTTGACAGGGCGAGAGAGAGTCATGGACATATACACACTAACAAACGTAGTAAGGTAGATAGCTAGGGGGAAGCAGCCGCAAGGCACAGGGATAGTAGCTCGGTGCTTTGTGACAGCCTGGAGGGGTGGGATAGGGAGAGTGGGAGGGAGGGAGACGCAAGAGGGAGGACATATGGGAACATATGTATATGTATAACTGATTCACTTTGTTATAAAGCAGAAACTAACACACCATTGTAAAGCAATTATACTCCAATAAAGATGTTTAAAAAAAAAAAACAAAAAAAAACATCTGACGAAAAAAAAAATAATGTTTAAGGCAGCACAAGGAAATGTAAGCATAACATACTCCTGCCCATATTGAACACTCCTTAATGTGCAATGTGCATTTGCATTGTATATTAACCAGATCTCCTCTAAGGTCGGAATGCCTGCACGACCATAAAGATCAATGTAATCAGCTTGGTGCTTTGTGACCACCTAGTAGGGGCGGATACGGAAGGTGGGAGGGAGGGAGATGCAAGAGGGACGAGATATGGGGATATAGGTATATGTATAACTGATTCACTTTGTTATAAAGCAGAAACTAACACACCATTGTAAAGCAATTATACTCCAATAAAGATGTTAAAAAAAATCAATGTATTTTTCCTTATGCTGATCCCAGCAATGTAACTCCTGAGAAGATTAATTTTTCTTTCCTAATTCTGTAAGGGGTCATTGTGACCTACCACTCACCTTGTACATGCAGATCTGGACTATGCATCATTAGTGAACTTTACGTAAAATATCAGTGTGTCATTTTGATGTACAATCCTTTCGTTCAAAAATGGATATGACTGTGTCTTCAACTTCTAAAAATAGAACAGTCTTCAGAATTTTCTGAAAGACTCTCTCCTGGGTTACAATCCTCAGATTGGCTAGAATAAATTTCTCTATTTCTCCTTTAAATTGGATTTATATATATATATTCAATTTCTATGTAAACATAAAATTTCTTTTCTCTTTTTTCTTTATCTTACCAGATAGCCAGCTTTTTTACTGCTTTTTCAAAGAACGAGTTTTTGGCACTTTGGTTTTTCACAGTTATATATTTATTGTCCATATTATCAATTCCTGATCATATTTGAATTATGTTCCCTCTTCCTATTTTTTGTTTTACTTTTCAAAAATATCTTGAGATAGATATTTAATTTATTACCTTTTCTAACTTCCTAATTTTGTAATAAAAGCAATTATGTCCATAAATTTGACTGGAAACATAGCTTTCACTGTATTTCCCTAATTCATAATGTTTACTATTATTATTACCATTATTACTATTATTTCTCTGAATTCTTTTTCAGGTAGACTACCAATTTCCTATTCATTTGTTTGGTCTGGTGAGTTTTTACCTTGCTCCTTCATCTGCCGCCAATTTCTCTGTCTGTTCATTATTCTTAACTTACTGTGTTTGGGGTCTCCTTTTCTCAAGCTGTAGTTTCGTCTTTCCCATTGTTTCTGGTGTCTGCTTACAGTGGGTAAAGTTGGTTCAGTGGGTTGTGTAGGCCTCCTTCTGAAGGGGTCCGTTGCCTGTGTTCTGGTGTATGAGGATGGATCTTGTCTCTTTGGTGGCCAAACTGCGTCAGGTGTTGTGTTTTGTGGTGTCTGTGAACTTATTATGATTTTAGGCAGCCTCTCTGCTAATGGGTAAGTTTGTGTTTCTGTCTTCCTATTTGTTTGGCATCGGGTGTCCAGCACTGGAACTTTCTGGACACACCACTGGTCATTGAGTGGAGCGGGCTCTTAGCGTTGAGACAGAGATCTCTTTGAGAGCTCTCCCTGACTGATATTAAGTGAGGCCTGGTGGTCCAATGTCCTGAACTCAGCTCTCCCACCTCAGAGGGTCAGGCCTGACACCCAACCGGAGCACCAAGACCCTGTGAGCCACATGGCTCAGAAGAAAAGGGAGGAAAAAAGGAAAGAAAGAAAAAATAAATAAAATAAGGAAATTAAAATTTTAAAATATTTTTAATATTATTAAAATTAAAAAATAATTAAAAAGAAGAAGAGAGCAGCCAAACCAATAAGCAAATCCACTAATGATAACAAGCACTAAAAACTAAACTAAGGTAACCATATAAATCAGATAGTAGTCAGCTGCATACAGCAAACCCCAAGTCTACACTCTTCCAAAGTCCACTGCTTCAATTTTCGGATAATTTGTTGTCTATTCAGGTATTCCACAGATGTAGGGTACTTAAAGATGACTGTGGAGATTTAATCTGATGCTCCTGAGGCTGCACGGAGAAATTTGCCTTTCTCTTCTTTTTTTGCACAACTCCTGGGGTTCATCTTTGGATTTGTCCCTGCCTCTGCATGTAGGTTGCCCTCTGGTGTCTGTTCTTCACCCAGACAGGAGGGGGTTAAAGGAGCAGCTGATTAGAGGGCTCTGGATCACTCAGGCCAGGGGGGAGTTAGGGGTACAGAATGCTGGGCAAGCCTGCTACAGCAGACACCAACATGATACTGCAACAGCCTGGGGCATGCCGTGTGTTCTCCCAGGGAGGTTGTCCCTGGATCACGGGACCCTGGCAGTGGCAGGCTGCACAGGCTCCTTGGAGGTCAGGTGTGTGTAGTGACCTGCCTTTGAATACAGGCTCCTTGGTGGCTGCAGCAGCCTTATCATTTCATGCCTGTCTCTGGTGTCTGCGCTTATAACCGTGGCTCGCGCTTGTCTCTGGAGCTCGTTTAGGCAATGCCCTGAATCCCCTCTCCTCGCGCACCCCAAAACAATGGTCTTTTGCCTCTTAGGCAGGTCCAGACTTTTTCCCAGACTCCCTCCTGGCTACCTGTGGCGCACTAGCCCCCTACAGGCTGTAGCCAACGAAGCCAACCCCAGTCCTCTCCCTGGGATCTCACCACCGAAGCCAGAGACTCAGCTCCCGGCCCCCACTCACACCGAAGGGTGAGCAGACAAGCCTCTCAGGCTGGTGAGTGCTGGTCGGCACAGATACTCTGTGAGGGAATCACACAGCTTTGCCCTCTGCACCCCTGTTGCTGTTCTCTCCTCCGTGTCTCCGAAACTTCCCCCCTTCCCACCGCCACCTCCACCAGTGAAGGGGCTGCTTAGTGTGTGGAAACGTTTCCTCCTTCACAGCTCCCTCCCAGAGATGCAAGTCCTATCCCTGTTCTTTTGTCTCTCTTTTTCTTTTTTCTTTTGCCCTACCGAGGTACGTGGGGATTTTCTTGCCTTTTGGGAAGTGTGAGATCTTCTGCCAGCATTCAATAGGTGTTCTGTAGGAATTCTTCCACATGTAGAAGTATTTTGATGTATTTGTGGGGAGGAGGGTGATCTCCACGATTTGAAGGTCCTCCTGTTTTTCACATTTTTAAAAAATTACTTACTAATCTGTATTTAAATTTTCAAATATATGACTTTGCACTTATCTTATTTTTTAACATCCTTATTGGAGTATAATTGCTTTACAATGGTGTGTTACTTTCTGCTTTATAACAAAGTGATTCAGTTATACATATACATATGTTCCCATATCTCTTACTCTTGCGTCTCGCTCCCTCCCACCATCCCTATACCACCCCTCTAGGTGGTCACAAACCACTGAGCTGATCTCCTTATGCTATGCGGCTGCTTCCCACTAGCTATCTATTTTACGTTTCGTAGTGTATATATGTCCATGCCACTCTCTCACTTTGTCACAGCTTACCTTCCCCCTCCATATATCCTCAAGTCTATTCTCTAGTAGGTCTGTGTCTTTATTCCCGTCTAAACCCTAGGTTCTTCATGACCTTTTTTTTTTTCTTAGATTCCATATATATGTGTTAGCATACAGTATTTGTTTTTCTCTTTCTGACTTATTTCACTCTGTATAACAGACTCTGCATCCATCCACCTCATTACAAATATCTCAATTTCCTTTCATTTTACGGCTGAGTAATATTCCATTGTATATATGTACCACATCTTCTTTATCCATTCATTCGATGATGGACACTTAAGTTGCTTCCATGTCCTGGCTATTGTAAATAGAGCTGCAATGAACATTCTGCTACATGACTCTTTTTGAATTATGGTTTTCTCAGGGTATATGCCCAGTAGTGGGAATGCTCGGTGGTATGGTATTTCTATTTTTAGTTTTTTAAGGAACCTCCATACTGTTCTCCATAGTGGCTGTATCAATTTACATTCCCACCAACAGTGCAAGAGTGCTCCCTGTTCTCCATACCTTCCCAGCATTTATTGTTTGTAGATTTTTTTGATAATGGACATTCTGACGGTTGTTAGATGATATCTCATTGTAGTTTTGATTTGCATTTCACTAATAATTACTGATGTGTTTATTGGCAATCTGTATATCTTTTCTGGAGAAATGTCTACTTATGTCTTCTGCCCATTTATAGATTGGGTTGTTTGTTTTTCTGATATTGAGCTGCATGAGCTGCTTGTAAATCTTGGAGACTAATCCTTTGTCAGTTGCTTCATTTGCAAATATATTCTCCCATTCTGACGGTTGTCTTTTGGTCTTGTTTATGGTTTCCTTTCCTGTTCAAAGGCTTTAAGTTTCATTAAGTCCCATTTGTTTATTTTTATTTCCATTTCTCTAGGAGGTGGGTCAAAAGAATCTTGCTGTGACTTATGTCATATAGTGTTCTGTTTATGTTTTCCTCTAAGAGTTTGATAGTGATAGTATCTGGCCTTACATTTAGGGATTTAATCCATTTCGAGTTTGTTTTTGTGTATGGTGTTAGGGAGTGTTCTAATTTCAAGTAATTTCATGTACTTCTACATGTACTTGTCCAGTTTGCCCAGCATCACTTATTGAAGAAGCTGTCTTTTCTCCACTGTAAATTCTTGCCTCCTTTATCAAAGATAAGGTGAGCATATGTGTGTGGCTTTATCTCTGGGCTTTCTATCCTGTTCCATTGACCTATATTACTGTTTTTCTGCCAGTACCATACTGTCTTGATTACTGTAGCTTTGTAGTATACTCTGAAATCAGGTAGCCTGATTCCTCCAGCTCCATTTTTCACTCTCAAGATAGCTTTGGCTATTCGGGGTCTTTTGTGTTTCCATACAAATTGTGAAATTTTTTGTTCTAGTTCTGTGAAAAATGCCAGTGGTAGTTTGATAGGGATTGCATTGAATCTGTAGATTGCTTTGGGTAGTAGAGTCATTTTCACAATGTTGATTCTTCCAATCAAAGAACAAGGTATATCTCTCCATCTATTTGTATCATCTTTAATTTCTTTCATCAGTGTCTTATAATTTTCTGCATACAGGTCTTTTGTCTCCTTAGGTAGGTTTATTCCTAGATATTTTATTCTTTTT
Organism: Monodon monoceros; assembly: GCF_005190385.1. NCBI lineage: Eukaryota > Metazoa > Chordata > Mammalia > Artiodactyla > Monodontidae > Monodon > Monodon monoceros. Next base: position 71,520,486 of record NW_021703774.1, on the reverse strand, counting down.
GTTACAATGGTAAATGGGAGTGTTTTCTTAATTTCACTTTCAGATTTTTCATCATTAGTGTATAGGAATGCAAGAGATTTCTGTGCATTAATTTTGTATCCTGCTACTTTACCAAATTCATTGATTAGCTCTAGTAGTTTTCTGGTAGCTTCTTTAGGATTCTCTATGTAGAGAATCATGTCATCTCCAAAGAGTGACCATTTTACTTCTTCCTTTCTGATTTGGATTCCTTTTATTTCCTTTTCTTCTCTGATTGCTGTGGCTAAAACTTCCCAAACTATGTTGAATAAGAGTGGTGAGAGTGAGCAACCTTGTCTTGTTCCTGATCTTAGTGGAAATGGTTTCAGTTTTTCACCATTGAGAATGATGTTGGCTGTTGGTTTGTCATATATGGCCTTTATTATGTTGAAGAAAGTTCCCTCTATTCATACTTTCTGCATTGTTTTAATCATAAATTGGTGTTGAATTTTGTCAAAAGCTTTCTCTGCAACTATTGAGATGATCATTGGTTTTTCTCCTTCAGTTTGATAATACGGTGTATCACGTTGATTTATTTTCCTATATTGAAGAATCCTTGCATTCCTGGAATAAACCCCACTTCATCACAGTGTATGATCCTTTTAATGTGCTCTTGGATTCTCTTTGCTAGTATTTGCTTGAAGATTTTTGCATCTATGTTCATCAGTGATATTGGTCTGTAGTTTTCTTTCTTTGTGACATCTTTGTCTGGTTTTGGTATCAGGGTGATGGTGGCCTCGGAAAAAGAGTTAAGGAGAGTGCCTGCCTCTGCCATGTTTTGGAAGAGTTTGAGAAGGATAGGTGTTAACTCTTCTTTAAATACTTGATATATTTCGCCTGTGAAGCCATCTCGTCCTGGGCTTTTGTTTGTTGGAAGATTTTTAATCACAGTGTCAATTTCAGTGCTTGTGATTGTTCTGGTCATATATTCTATTTCTTCCTGGTTCAGTCTCGGCAAGTTGTGAATTTGTCCATTTCTTCCAGGTTGTCCATTTTTTTGGCATAGAGTTGCTTGTAGTAATCTCTCATGATCCTTTGTATTACTGCAGTGTCAGTTGTTACTTCTCCTGTTTCATTTCTAATTCTATTGATTTGAGCCTTCTCTCTTTTTTTCTTGATGAGTCTGGCTAATGGTTTATCAATTTTGTTCATCTTCTCAAAGAATCAGCTTTTAGTCTTATTGATCTTTGTTATCGTGTCCTTCATTTATTTTTCATTTATTTCTGATCTGATCTTTATGATTTCTTTCTTTCTGCTAACATTGGCGGTTTTTTGTTTTTCTTTCTCTAATTTCTTTAGGTGCAATGTTTGGTTGTTTATTTGAGACGTTTCCTGTTTCTTAACGTAGGAGTGTATTGCTATAAACTTCCCTCTTAGAACTGCCTTTGCTGCTTCCCATAGGTTTTGGATCGTTGTGTCTCCATTGTCATTTGTTTCTAGGTATATTTTATTTCCTCTTTGATTTCTTCAGTGACCACTTCGCTATTAAGTAGTGTATTGTTTAGCCTCCATGTGTTTGTATTTTTTACAGGTCTTCTCCTGTAATTGATATCTAGTCTGATAGCATTGTGGTCGGAAAAGATACTTGATACGATTTCAGTTTTCCTAAATTTACCAAGGCTTGATTTGTGACCCAGGATATGATCTATCCTGGAGAATCTTCCATGAGCACTTCAGAAAAATGTGTATTATGTTGTTTTTGAATGGAATGTCCTATAAGTGTCAATTAAGTCCATCTTGTTTGATGTATCATTTAAAGTTAGTGTCTCCTTATTTACCTTCATTTTGGATGATCTGTCCATTGGTGAAAGTCGGTTGTTAAAGTCCCCTACTATGATTATGTTACTGTCGATTTCCACATTTATGGCTGTTAGTATTTGCCTTATGTATTGCAGTGCTCCTATGTTGGATGCATAAATATTTACAATTGTTATATCCTCTTCTTGGATCGATCCCTTGATCATTATGCAGTGTCCTTCTTTGTCTCTTGTAATAGTCTATATTTTAAAGTATATTTTGTCTGATATGAGAATTGCTACTCCAGCTTTCTTTTTATTTCCTTTGCATAGAATATCTTTTTCCATCCCCTAACTTTCAGTCCGTATGTGTCCCAAGGTCTGAAGTGCGTCTCTTGTAGACAGTATATATACGGGTCTTGTTTTTGTATCCATTCAGCCAGTCTGTGTCTTTTGGTGGGAGCATTTAATCCATTTACATTTAAGGTAATTATCCATATGTATGTTCCTATTCCCACTTTCTTAATTGCTTTGTGTTTGTTATTAGAGATCTTTTCCTTCTCTTGTGTTTCTTGCCTAGAGAAGTTCCTTTAGCATTTGTTGTAAAGCTGGTTTGGTGGTGCTGAACTCTCACAGCTTTTGCTTGTCTACAAAGGTTTTCATTTCTCCATCAAATCTGAATGAGACTCTTGCTAGGTAGTGTAATCTTGATTGTAGTTTTATCTCCTTCATCACTTTAAATATGTCTTGCCAGTCCCTTCTGGCTTACAGAGTTTCTGCTGACAGATCAGCTGTTAACTTTATGGGGATTCCCTTGTGTGTTATTTCTTGTTTTTCCCTTGCTGCTTTTAATATATTTTCTTTGTATTTAATTTTTGATAGTTTGATTAATATGTGTCTATGCATGTTTCTCCTTGGATTTATCCTGTATGGGACTCTCTGTGCTTCCTGGACTTGATTAACTATTTCCTTTCCCATATTAGGGAAGTTTTCAACTATAATCTCTTCAAATATTTTCTCAGTCCCTTTCTTTTTCTCTTCTTCTTCTGGGACCCCTACAATTCGAATGTTGGTGAATTTAATGTTGTTTCAGAGGTCTCTGAGACTGTCCTCAGTTCTTTTCATTCTTTTTTCTTTATTCTGCTCTGCAGTAGTTATTTGCATTATTTTATATTCCAGGTCACTTATCCGTTCTTCTGCCTCAGTTATTCTGCTATTGATGCCTTCTAGAGTATTTTTAATTTCATTTATTATGTTATTCATCGTTGCTTGTTTCCTCTTTAGTTCTTCTAGGTCCTTGTTAAATGTTTCTTGCATTTTCTCTATTCTATTTCCAATATTTTGGATCATCTTTACTATTATTATTCTGAATTCTTTTTCAGGTAGACTTCCTCTTCATTTGTTAGGTCTGGTGGCTTTTTACCTTGCTCTTTCACCTGCTGTGTGTTTTTCTGTCTTCTCATTTTGCTTATCTTACTGTGTTTCAGGTCTCCTTTTTGCAGGTTGCAGGTTTGTAGTTCCCGTAGTTTTTGGTGTCTGTCCCCAGTGGCTAAGGTTGGTTCAGTGTGTTATGTAGGCTTCCTGGTGGAGGGGACTTGTGCCTGTGTTCTGGTGGATGCAGTTGGATCTTGTCTTTCTGGTGTGCAGTTTCATGTCTGGTAGTGTGTTTTGGGGTGTCTGTGGACTTATTATGATTTCAGGCAGCCTCCCTGCTAATGGGGGGTGTTGTGTTCCTGTCTTGCTAGTTTTTTGGCATAGGGTGTCCAGCATTGTAGCTTGCTGGTCGTTGAGTGAAGCTGGGTGCTGGTGTTGAGATGGAGATCTCTGGGAGATTTTCGCCATTTGATATTATGTGGAGCTGGGAGGTCTCTTGTGGACCAGTGTCCTGAAGTTAGCTCTCCTACCTCAGAGGCACAGCGCTGACTCCTGGCTGGAGTCCTAAGAGCCTTTCATCCACATGGCTCAAAATAAAAGGGAGAAAAAATAGAAAGAGAGAAAGAGTGAAAGAGGATAACATAAAGTTATTAAAATAAAAATAATTATTATGAAAAAAAATTTTTTAAGTAAAAAAAAAAGAAAAAAGAAATGGACAGAACCCTAGGAGAAATGGTGAAAGCAAAGCTATACAGACAAAATCTCACACAGAAGCATACATGTACACACTCACAAAAAGAGAAAAATGGGAGAAAATAATATATCTTGCCTCAAAGTCCACCTCCTCAATTTGGGATGATTCGTTATCTATTCGTGTATCCCACAGATGCAGGGTACATCAAGTTGATTGTGGATATTTAATCTGCTGCTCCTCAGGTTGCTGTGAGGGATTTCCCTTTCTCTTCTTTGTTCACACCGCTCCCAGGGTTCAGCTTTGGATTTGGCCCGGCCTCTGCATGTAGGTCGCCTGAGGGCGTCTGTTCTTTGCTCAGACAGGACGGGGTTAAAGGAGCAGCTGATTCGGGGGCTCTGGATCACTCAGGCCAGGGAGAGGGAGGGGTACAGATGCGTGGTGAGCCTGAGGCGGCAGAGACCTGTGTGACATTACAGCAGTCTGAGGCAAGCCGTACGTTCTCCCAGGGAAGTTGTCCCTGTATCACGGGACTCTGCCAGTGGCGGGCTGCACAGGCTCCCAGAAGGGGAGATGTGGATAGTGTCCTGTGCTTGCACACAGGCTTCTTGGTGGCAGCAGCAGCAGCCTTAGCATCTCATGCCCATCTCTGGGGTCCTCGCTGATAGCCGTGGCTCACGGCCGTCTCTGGAGCTCCTTTAATCAGTGCTCTTAATCCCTTCTCGCGCACCAGGAAACAAAGAGGGAAGAAAAAGTCTCTTGCGTCTTCAGCAGCTCCAGACTTTTTCCCAGACTCCTTCCCGGCTAGCCGTGGTGCACTATGCCCTTCAGGCTGTGTTCACGCCGCCAACACCAGTCCTCTCCCTGTGATCCGACCGAAGGCTGAGCCTCAGCTCCCAGCACCCGCCCTCCCCGGCGGGTGAGCAAACAAGCCTCTCGGGCTGGTTAGTGCTGGTTGGCACCGATCCTCTGTGTGGGAATCTCCCCACTTTGCTCTCTGAACCCTTGTTGCTGCTCTCTGCTCCACGGCTCTGAAGCTTCCCCACTCTGCCACCCGCAGTCTCCGCCCATGAAGGGGCTTCCTAGTGTGTGGAAACCTTTCCTCCTTCACAGCTCCCTCCCACTGGTGCAGGTCCCGTCCCTATTCTTTTGTCTCTGTTTTTTCTTTTTTCTTTTGCCCTACCCGGGTACGTGGGGAGTTTCTTGCCTTTTGGGAGGTCTGAGGTCTTCTGCCAGTGTTCAATGGGTGTTCTATAAGAGCAGTTCCACCTGTAGATGTATTTCTGATGTATCTTTGGGGAGGAAGGTGCTCTCCGCATCTTGCTCTTCCGTCATCTTCCTCAACTCCCCCTGCATTTATCTTTTTTACTTTTACTTCTAATTTAATTGTGTTTTGATTAGTGAATCTGCTCTGTATGACATTATTCTTTGAAATTTATTGACACTTGCTTTGTGACCGAATATGTCAGTAGGTTTTCTGAGTACTCCATATTTGTTTGAGAAAAATGTTTATGCTCTAATTTTTGAATGCACAATTTAATACATACCCCCATAGTTTAAAGTTATTAAAAATGTTTATATTTTTGCTTGTTTCCTTCATGTACCAAAATTAAGAAATTGAAATTCAAATCTCTTGTTAGAGTACTGAGTTAATATATTTGACTGATATTACATCATTTTTTGGTTTTTCATGATTTAGAGCAATTTTTAGGTGTAAAGGTAAATATTCTGTACCAAAATTCTGCATAATGGGCTTTAGGGGGGTGGTTTCCCCAAACCACCAAGCAATTCTTGAACACTAGTTGGGTGTCCTACAATTCAACTTAATTCTGACACAATTATGTGCCGATAGCACCAGATTCCACAGGTTAAGGGCTCAGTCCTTCAAGAATGCCCCACCACCACTTCAGACACCAGTCGAAAGTTCAGGTTGTCACCCATGCTTCCGACCAACTAGTTATGGATCAGAGGTTTTGACGACCCCCTCCTTGGGTTAGATTACTTGGCTAGAGTGGCTCACAGAACCCAAGAAAATAGTTTACATACATTTACTGCTCTACTATAAAAGGATATGAGAGGGCTTCCCTGGCGGTGCAGTGGCTGAGAGTCTGCCTGCCGATGCAGGGGACACGGGTTCGTGCCCCCATCCGGGAAGATCCCCCATGCAGCTGAGCGACTGGGCCCGTGAGCCATTGCCACTGAGCCTGCACGTCTGGAGCCTGTGCTCTGTGGCGGGAGAGGCCACAACAGTGAGAGGCCCGTGCACCGCAAAAATACAAACAAACAAAAAGGATATGATAAAAGATACAAATGAACATCCAAACAGAAGAAACGTACAGGGCAAGGTTTGTGGCAAAGGACATGGAGCTTCCATGCCGTCTCTAGGAGTGCCTCTTCTTGTATCGCCAACTGTTCACCAACCTGGAAGACCTCCAAACCCCAAACTACTGGGCTTTTTATAGTGGCTATATTTTCAGCCCATCTCTCTTCTCAAGAATATTGGAGGCAGGGCTGAAAATTCAAAGCTTCTAATCATGGCTTGGTCTTTTTTGGTAACCAGTCCTCAATCAGGAGCCCACCCAAAGTTGCCTCATTAGAACAAAAAACACTCTTATCACCCAGGAAATTACAAGGATTTCAGAAGCCCTGTGTCAGGACCCAGGGTCAAAGTGTAAGTATCAGAACAAAAGATGGACCTATTGATTTTCAATATATAAATATCAAATCAACAAATAAATAAATACACACTTATACTTACATAAAAGGAAGGTCATCCTAAACCAGTGATGACAGTGACATCAACGGACGATTATGATTAAATTCTGTGCACCTAAGATCCAACTATGGAGAAGTTAGGACAAAGTAGTTTATTCTGTACCTGGCAATCATTGTCCCTCTTTCTCTCCTACCCACATTTCAAAATCTAGTATGTGTCTACACAGGATAAACTTCTAAACACCAACACCTATTTTTTTGCAGTGGACAAAGGAATATATACTAGATTTCAAAGGAAAGGGAAGAGGTACGCTGTGAAAGACCAACTAAGGTTAAGAACTTTTGATGATTTTTAAAATTTCATATATTAGCTTTTCTTGTGTAGTCTTGAACAATTCAATAATAATAATGATTTCAACTATCATTTGGTGAATGTTAATTATATGACAGGCACTGTGGAAAACGTATCACATACATTTTCTTATTAAATAGCCAAGGTGAATCTTTCAATAATACTTTTCATGGAATTATTAGTCCAATTTTGAAGTCGAAGAAACTGAACATCAGAAGGGTTAAGAAACATGCCCAAGTTTACAAAGCAAATATATAGTAGCAGATGGATATGAAGCAATGCAGAATTCTTTAGTATATGCCACACATCTGTCCCAATTCAAAGATCCTTGCTGTATTATTTGTGAATCAAGTAATCAAACAGTAGGGGTAGAGAGAGAAGGAGAAGGAAGTGGAGAAGGATGAGGAAATAAAGGAAAAGATAAAGGGAAAAAAGAGGGACACAGGAATTCAGAACTACCAAGGCTAAAAAAGGTAGGTTAAAATGAAGAAGGTATATTTGGATTTCATCATGGAACACGTGCTTTACTTAGGAAGCTGAAGGGAAGTCCAAGAGCTCAGGTAATGGAATTGTTGTCCAGGTCATAGACACACAGAAACACCATAGGCCAGCCACCACTCTAGGGGCAAGATGCACCTGATCTTACTGCCCTTTCTTCAGAGACTCTGAGAAGCTCTAATCACCAAGGTGGTACTTGTCCCTCCCTGCCAAGTAACAGTATGCTGACTGCAAAATGAAAGACTTCTCTCTCTAATAACATTCCAAGCAGACAAAGGCCATGAGTTAGTGAAGATGTCATTGTGAAAGGGTTCAAAGAGAGGTGATGAGTCCTGGGACAGAATCATTTTTCATGACATTTCATGATCCTGAAGGCTTTTGAGGTTGCTACTTGCTTGGGGGTGTTCATTTCTGCTTGCAGGGCTGGAATGACTGCACAGGTGGGCATTTCTTCTGGCACAGCTGTGGTGGACACTGAGAAGGTAGACATGGCTCCAGACACTTAGGAGGTGAGTGTGGCTCAAGAGACAGATGGACACACAGGAGGTGGTAGGCAGGACTGTTTGCACTTCTCCTGTCACTGATAGGACATCATTCCTGTGTCTTGGGGAATCAGAAAGAACCAAACCTTTATGGTTTATCTCTCCTATCTCCAATAATCTACTTCAATCTTTTAATACCACACTCTTGTACTTATGTTTATGTTTTCTTTCCTCCCTGTTTACAAATTCTCATCAACAAAATGGAAGATTCTGGCAAGACCCTTCTTTTTCTTTTGCCTGTGTATCAAGAAATTTCCATGATCTGAATAAATAAGAAATGTTTTGAATGCAAACAACATTATAAGGAATGCAGTAAAAATTTCTCAATTTCTGTCCAAACCTACGGAAAACACCTATCATAATTATGTCTCATGATGTCAGTGGTGAAGGTTTCATTAGGTTGATATAGGCACAGAAAGAAATACTCTTCAGGGTCAATTGTCACCAGTAAGATTCCACCTGAAAGGGGCTCCTCTTCTAAGACACATGCTATTAAAACCACAGCAAGAGATATTTTTTTTTAAGAGTTGTTGGACAAGGCAGAATTTCGTGTTTCTCACTCTCCTTTAATTTTAGTTACAATTCTATTTTGTCATTCAGACTTCAAAAAATTCATCAAAATCAAGTCAAAATAATCCAACAGGGACTTTCCTAGAGTTAACCACTGCACTTTCCAGTGGTTAAGACTCCAAGCTTCCACTGCAGGGGGCCTGGGTTCGATCCCTGGTTGGGGAACTAAGATCCCACACACCACGAGGTGCGGCCGATGATAATAATAATGATAATCAAACAAAATTCTCCAGTCCTCATATTCTATTCAATCATACTTGCTACAACCCAATTAAATTCCGACACCTCTGAGACACATACCCTCTAGAAGGCATAAAGAAATCACACTCACCGGGGGCTTCCGGGAAGATGGAAGAAGAGTAAGACGCAGAGATCACCTTCCTCCCCACAAATACACCAGAAATACATCTACACGTGGAACAACTCCTACAGAACACCTACTGAATGCTGGCAGAAGACCTCAGACCTCCCAAAAGACAAGAAACTCCCCACGTACCTGGGTAGGGCAAAAGAAAAAAGAAAAAAAGAGACAAAAGAATAGGGACGGGACCTGCACCAGTGGGAGGGAGCTGTGAAGGAGGAAATGTTTCCACACACTAGGAAGCCCCTTCGTGGGTGGAGAAGGCAGGTGGCAGAGACGGAAAGCTTCAGAGCCACGGAGGACAGCACAGCAACAGGGGTGCGGAGGGCAAAGCAGAGAGATTCCCGCACAGAGGATCAGGGCCGACCAGCACTCACCAGCCCGAGAGGCTTGTCTGCTCACCCACCGGGGCGGGCAGGGCTGGGAATTGAGGCTCGGGCTTCGGTCAGAGCACCGGGAGAGGACTGGGGTTGGCGGCATGAACACAGCCTGCAGGGGGTTAGTGCGCCACGGCTAGCTGGGAGGGATTCCAAGGAAAAGTCTGGAGCTGCTGAAGATGCAAGAGACTTTTTCTTCCCTCTTTGTTTCCTGGTGCGCGAGGAGAGGGGATTAAGGGCGCTGCTTAAAGGACTTCTAGAAACGGGCATGAGCCGCGGCTAAAAGCGCGGACCACAGAGACGGGCATGAGACGCTAAGGCTGCTGCTGCCGCCACCAAGAACCCTGTGTGCGAGCACAGGTCACTATCCACACACCTCTTCCGGGGAGTCTGTGCAGCCCGCCACTGCCAGGGTCCCAGGATGCAGGGACAACTCCCCCGGGAGAACGCACGGTGCGCCTCAGGCTGGTGCAAAGTCACGTCGGCCTCTGCCGCCGCAGGCTCACCCTGCGCTCCGTGCCTCTCCCTCCCCCCGGCCTGAGTGAGCCAGAGCCCCCGAATCAGCGGCTCCTTTAACGCCATCCTGTCTGAGCGAAGAACAGACGCCCTCCGGCGACCTACACGCAGAGGCGGGGCCAAATCCAAAGCTGAGACCCTGGGAGCTGTGAGAACAAAGGAGAGAAAGGGAAATCTCTCCCAGCAGCCTCAGAAGCAGCGGATTAAAGCTGCACAATCAACTTGATGTACCCTGCATCTGTAGAATACATGAATAGACAACGAATCATCCCAAATTGAGGAGGTGGACTTTGAGAGCAATATTTATGATATTTTCCCCTTTTCCTCTTTCTGTGAGTGTGTATGTGTATGCTTCTGTGTGAGATTTTGTCTGTATAGCTTTGCTTCCACCATTTGTCCTAGGGTTCTATCCGTTTGTTATTGGTTTTTAATTTTTTTCCTAATAATTATTTTTTATTTTAATAACTTTATTTTATTTTACTTTATCTTCTTTCTTTCTTTCCTTCCCTCCCTCCTTTAGACAACGAATCATCCCAAATTGAGGAGGTGGACTTTGAGAGCAAGATTTATAATTTTTTCCCCTTTTCCTCTTTTTGTGAGTGTGTATGTGTATGTTTCTGTGTGAGATTTTGTCTGTATAGCTTTGCTTCCACCATTTGTCCTAGGGTTCTATCTGTCCGTTTGTTTTTAATTTTTTTCCCTTAATAATTATTTTTTTATTTTAATAACTTTATTAAATTTTACCTTACTTTATTTTATTTTACTTTGTCTTCTTTCTTTATTTTTTTCTTCCATCCCTCCTTCCTTCCTCCCTCCCTCTCTCCCTCCCACCCTTCTTTCTTTCTACTTCTACTAATTCTTTCTTTCTACTTTTTCTCCCTTTTATTCTAAGCCGTGTGCATGAAAGGCTCTTGGGGCTGCAGCCAGGAGTCAGTGCTGTGCCTCTGAGGTGGGAGAGCCAACTTCAGGACACTGGTCCACAAGAGACCTCCCAGCTCCACATAATATCAAACAGTGAAAGTATCCCAGAGATCTCCATCTCAACACCAGCACCCAGCTTCACTCAACGACCAGCAAGCTACAGTGCTGGACATCCTATGCCACACAACTAGCAACACAGGAACACAAAACCACCCATTATCAGACAGCCTGCCTAAAATCATAATAAGTCCACAGACACCCCAAAACACACCACCAGATGCAGACCTGCCCACCAGAGAGACAAGATCCAGCCTCATCCACCAGAACACAGGCAGTGGTCCCCTCCAGAAGGAAGCCTACACAACCCACTGAACCAACCTTAGCCACTGGGGACAGACACCAGAAATAACGGGAACTACGAACCTGCAGCCTGCAGAAAGGAGACCACAAACACAGTAAGATAAGCAAAATGAGAAAACAGAAAAACACACAGCAGATGAAGGAGCAAGATAAAAACCCACCAGACCTAACAAATGAAGATGAAATAGGCCGTCTACCTGAAAAAGAATTCAGAATAATGATAGTAAAGATGATCCAAAATCTTGGAAATAGAAGAGACAAAATGCAAGAAACATTTAACAAGGATCTAGAAGAACTAAAGATGAAAAAAACAGCGATGAACAACACAATAAATGAAATGAAAAATACTCTAGATGGGATCAATAGCAGAATAACTGAGGCAGAAGAATGGATAAGTGACCTGGAAGATAAAATAGTGGAAATAACTACTACAGAGCAGAATAAAGGAAAGAGAATGAAAAGAACTGAAGACAGTCTCAGAGACTTCTCGGACAACGTTAAACGCACCAACATTCGAATTATAGGGGTTCCAGGAGACGAAGAGAAAAAGAAAGGGACTGAGAAAATATTTGAAGAGATTATAGTTGAAAACTTCCCTAATATGGGAAAGGAAATAGTTAATCAAGTTCAGGAAGCACAGAGAGTCCCATACAGGATAAATCCAAGGAGAAATATGCCAAGACACATATTAATCAAACTGTCAAAAATTAAATACAAAGAAAATACATTAAAAGCAGTAAGGGAAAAATGACAAATAACATACAAGGGAATCTGCACAAGGTTAACAGCTGATCTGTCAGCAGAAACTCTGCAAGCCAGAAGGGAGTGGCAGGACATATTTAAAATGATAAAAAAGAAAAACCTGCAACCAAGATTACTCTACCCAGCAAGGATCTCATTCAGATTTGATGGAGAAATTAAAACATTTACAAACAAGCAAAAGCTGTGAGAGTTCAGCACCACCAAAGCAGCTTTACAACAACTGCTAAAGGAACTTCTCTAGACAAGAAACACAAGAGAAGGAAAAGACCTACAATAACGAACCCAAAACAATTAAGAAAATGGGAAGAGGAACATACATATCGATAATTACCTTAACTGTAAATGTACTAAATGGTCCCACCAAAAGACACAGATTGGCTGAATGGATGCAAAAACAAGACACATATATTTGCTGTCTACAAGAGACCCACTTCAGACCTAGAGACACGTACAGACAGAAAGTAAGGGGGCGGAAAAAGATATTTCATGCATATGGAAACCAAAAGAAAGCTGGTGTAGCAATTCTCATATCAGACAAAATAGACTTTAAAATAAAGACTATTATAAGAGACAAAGAAGGGCACTGCATAATGATCAAGGGATCGATCCAAGAAGAAGATATAACAATTGTAAATATTTAGCACCCAACATAGGAGCACCTCAATACATAAGGCAAATACTAACAGCCATAAAAGGGGAAATCGACAGTAACATAACCATAGTAGGGGACTTTAACACCCCACTTTCACCAATGGACAGATCATCCAAATGAAAATAATAAGGAAACACAAGCTTTAAATAATACATTAAACAGGATGGACTTAATTGATATTTATAGGACATTCCATCCAAAAACAACAGAATACACATTTTTCTCAAGTGCTCATGGAACATTCTCCAGGATACATCATATCTTGGGTCACAAATCAAGCCTTGGTAAATTTAAGAAAATTGAAATTGTATCAAGTATGTTTTCCGACCACAACGCTATGAGACTAGATATCAATTACAGGAAAAGATCTGTAAAAAATACAAACACATGGAGGCTAAATAATACACTACTTAATAACGAAGTGATCACTGAAGAAATCAAAGAGGAAATAAAAAAATACCTAGAAACAAATGACAATGGAGAAACGATGACCCAAAATCTATGGGATGCAGCAAAAGCAGTTCTAAGGGGGAAGTTTATAGCAATACAATCCTACCTTAAGAAACAGCAAGCATCTCGAATAAACAACCTAACCTTGCACCTAAAGCAATTAGAGAAAGAAGTACAAAAAAAAAACCAAAGTTAGCAGAAGGAAAGAAATCATAAAAATCAGATCAGAAATAAATGAAAAAGAAATGAAGGAAACGATAACAAAGGTCATTAAAACTAAAAGCTTGTTGTTTGAGAAGATAACAAAATTGATAAATCATTAGCCAGACTCATCAATAAAAAGAGGGAGAAGACTCAAATCAATAGAATTAGAAATGAAAACGGAGAAGTAACAACTGACAGTGCAGAAATATAAAAGATCATGAGAGATTACTACAAGAAACTCTATGCCAATAAATAGGACAACCTGGAAGAAATGGACAAATTCTTAGAAATGCACAACGTGCCGGGACTGAATCAGGAACAAATAGAAAATATGAACGGACCAATCACAAGCACTGAAATTGAAACTGTGATTAAAAATCTTCCAACAAACAAAACCCCAGGACCAGATGGCTTCACAGGTGAATTCTATCAAACATTTAGAGAAGAGCTAACACCTATCCTTCTCAAACTCTTCCAAAATATAGCAGAGGGAGGAACACTCCCAAACTCATTCTACGAGACCATCATCACCCTGATATCAAAACCAGACAAGGATGTCACAAAGAAAGAAAACTACAGGCCAATATCACTGATGAACATAGATGCAAAAATCCTCAACAAAATACTAGCAAACAGAATCCAACAGCACATTAAAAGGATCATACACCATGATCAAGTGGAAGTGGGGTTTATTCCAGGAATGCAAGGATTCTTCAATATATGTAAATCAATGTGATACACCATATTAACAAATAGAAGGAGAAAAACCATATGATCATCTCAATAGATGCAGAGAAAGCTTTCAACAAAATTCAACACCCATTTATGATAAAAACCCTGCAGAAAGTAGGCATAGAGGGAACTTTCCTCAACATAATAAAGGCCATATATGACAAGCCCACTGCAAACATCATTCTCAATGGTGAAGAACTGAAAGCATTTCTACTAAGATCAGGAACAAGACAAGGTTGCCCACTCTCACCACTCTTATTCAACATAGTTTTGGAAGTTTTAGCCACAGCAATCAGAGAAGAAAAGGAAATGAAAGGAATCCAAATCGGAAAATAAGAAGCAGAGCTGTCACTATTTGCAGATGACATGATACTATACATAGAGAATCCTAAAGATGCTACCAGAAAACTACTAGAGCTAATCATTGAATTTGGTAAAGTAACAGGATACAAAATTAATGCACGGAAATCTCTGGCATTCCTATACACTAATGATAAAAAATCTGACAGTGAAATTAAGAAAACACTCCCATTTACCATTGCAACAAAAAGAATAAAATATCTAGGAATAAACCTACCTAAAGAGACAAAAGACCTGTATGCAGAAAATTATAAGACACTGATGAAAGAAATTAAAAATGATACAAATAGATGGAAAGATATACCATGTTCTTTGATTAGAAGAATGAACATTGCGAAAATGACTCTACTACCCAAAGAAATCTACAGATTCAATGCAATCCCTATCAAACTACCACTGGCATTTTTCTCAGCATTAGAAGAAAAAATTTCACAATTTGTATGGAAACACAAAAGACTCCGAATAGTCAAAGCAATATTGAGAACGAAAAACGGAGCTGGAGGAATCAGGTTCCCTGACTTCAGACTATACTACAAAGCTACAGTAATTAAGACAGTATGGAACTGGCACAAAAACAGAAATATAGATCAATGGAACAGGATAGAAAGCCCATGCACATATGGTCACCTTATCTTCGATAAAGGAGGCAGGAATGTACAGTGGAGAAAGGACAGCCTCTTCAATAAGTGGTGGTAGGAAAACTGGACAGGTACAAGTAAAAGTATGAGATTAGATCACTCCCTAACACCATACAGAAAAATAAACTCAAAATGGATTAAAGACCTAAATGTAAGGCCAGAAACTATCAAACTCTTAGGGGAAAACATAGGCAGCATGCTCTATGACATAAATCACAGCAAGATCCTTTTTGACCCACCTTCTAGAGAAATGGACATATAAAAAAATAAACAAATGGGACCTAATGAAACTTAAAAGCTTTTGCACAGCAACGGAAACCATAAACAAGACCAAAAGACTACCCTCAGAATGGGAGAAAATATTTGCAAATGAAGCAATGGACAAAGGATTAATCTCCAAAATTTATAAGCAGCTCATGCAGCTCAATAACAAAAAAACAAACAGCCCTATCCAAAAATGGGCAGAAGACATAAATAGACATTTCTCCAAAGAAGATATACAGACTGCCAACAAACACATGAAAGAATGCTCAACATCATTAATCATTAGAGAAATGCAAATCAAAACTACAATGAGATATCATCTCACACCAGTCAGAATGGCCAAAAAATCTAGTAACAATAAATGCTGGAGAGGATGTGGAGAAAAGGGAACACTCTTGCACTGTTGTTGGGAATGTAAATTGATACAGCCACGGTGGAGAACATTACTGAGGTTCCTTAAAAAACTACAAATATAACTACCATATGACCCAGCAATCTCACTACTGGGAATATACCCTGAGAAAACCATAATTCAAAAAGAGTCATGTACCAAAATGTTCATTGCAGCTCTATTTACAATTCCTCGGAGATGGAAACAACCTAAGCACCCATCATCGGATGAATGGATAAAGAAGATGTGGCACATATATACAATGGAATATTACTCAGCCATAAAAAGAAATGAAATTGAGCTATTTGTAATGAGGTGGATAGACCTAGAGTCTGTCATACAGAGTGAAGTAAGTCAGAAAGAGAAAGACATATACCATATGCTAACACATAGAATTTAACACATGGAATTTAAGAAAAAAAAATATCATGAAGAGTCTAGGTGTAAGACAGTAATAAAGACAGACCTACTAGAGAATGGACGTGTGGATATGTGGAGCTGGAAGGGTAAGCTGTGACAAAGCGTGAGAGAGGCATGTACATATATACACTACCAAACGTAAGGTAGATAGCTAGTGGGAAGCTGCCTCATAGCACAGGGAGACTAGCTCGGTGCTTTGTGACTGCCTGGAGGGGTGGAGTAAGGAGAGTTGGAGGGAGGAAGACGCAAGAGGGAAGAGATATGGGAACATATGTGTATGTATAACTGATTCACTTTGTTATAAAGCAGAAACTAACACACCATTGTAAAGCAATTATACTCCAATAAAGATGTAAAAAAATTAAAAAATAAATAAGTAGCATCTAAATTTAAAAAAATGAAATAAAATTAAATGTTCAAAAAAAAAAAAAAAAGAAAGAAATCACACTCACCAAGTCTCCAAAGTATGTCTGCAGTCAAGGTCATGTTGATGGCAGCCACACAGCAGAGAGCCGTATTACAGAGCCAGCTGCCCCACCAGGGAGAATCAGAAGAGCCCAAGATGGGGCTGGTCCAACTGTTTCACAACCAAAATGCAATCCATCTGAAATTCCAAACTGACTTTACATATTCCCTGAATTCTAAGAGTATTCAACCTTAGTATCCTTATCATTAGGACAAGTATTCAGTGACTCACCTGAGAGCCTCTGTATCTGGAAGGAACAACCACTTGTAGCAGCTGAAAAATTTGGAGTGTACTCTAATTTGCCACCAACTGGCCACTTGAGAGGTTTTGGATCCATCCCAGTTCATCTTTTGATGCCTTCCATTCAGCTCTGCATCTGGAAAGAGAGATGCTAAAGCTCATGAAGCCTGTCTACCTGGCTGCCCCCTCAACACTGCTCCCCCTTGTAACCCACTTAGCTTTGGTTTAAAGTCTGCTGGTTTCAAGATTTCTTTAATGATCACAAATGGATTTAGATGAGGTTGAATTTCTTCTACTTAGCCTGCTGCACAATAATGGGCATAAGGACACCCTGGCAACATTGACCACCAGGACCCTTGTCTCTCTCATAAAAACTGTACCATCTGTACCTCACCCAGGATCTGCTGAAAACTCAAGACATTCTTCCATGAATGAGGTCTGTGAGGGGCTTAGTCTTTGGCTGGCATCATGTAGCAGATTTTCAGCCTATTTCACCCCAAACATGGTACAGTACTAACTCTTCATAGGACTTCTACAAGCTGACTTATTTCCATTTCTCCAAACTTTGAAGGGCAAACAGAGGTCACTTATTACTTCTCACCTCCTCTCATGGTATCTTCAAAAATTTCAGTCTGTTAATCTCATCATTTAGTTATTTCAAAGAGCAATTATATTCTTGTATTTTTATTAACTAACCAATGGATTATTTTTAAATGCATTTTGGTTAACACAGAAACCTTTGATAATTGCTGTATATTATTCATTAGGTTATGAAAAATTTTGCATTATTATTAACTACCATTCACTTAAGAACTTCTTAACTATGAATTATTATTTTTTCATAATTATTATTAATGATCACAATTGTCAACATTGTTTCTAGTGATCACATAATTTGAGGGGACTAAATGTCATCTGTGGCAATGTCCATTTCCTCTATAAAATATCATAGTGGATAAAACAGAAAATACCAGGCAGGTCCTCCAGAGCTCTTAGTTCTGGTCCTAGTCCTATTGCCAAGAATTGAGTATCCTTGGCCATCCATGCCCAGGGTCATCCTCTGAGCAACGGAGATGAAGTTCAGGGGAGACTACACAGCAGTTTTTATTGACCCTGCTCAAGTCTCCAGGCCCCCTACACATTTTCTTCTTCCCACAGACCCTTCTATTTAGTTTATGTTTCCTTCCCCTTAAATTCCCATTTCTACCTAAACCTTAGGGGTTTCTCTTTTCAAGACTTATTGCAGAGTGAGATTCTGTCCCTTCAGCATTCTTACACTTTGCTGCCAGAACAAAGGCTAAAGCCCTTTCTTTTTGAAAGGTTTAGCTGTTTCTCATCTCTGTATGGATAAAGAAAGTATGAGCCAAAGTCACAAACATTCATTTATTGACTAGTTGACAAGCTTAAATCCCTGCTTTTTCACTCACCTATAGGCTAGTGAGAGAAACAGACCACAGCACTGGTTATTAGAGTGACTGTCTTTCCCGGGATGACCACTAGCAGACCTCTGCCCTCTGCTTTCATTCTGGAGGGTGTAATTTTCCTGTTTTCATCTCACAACTCCTGCCGACCCCTCCAACTAAGTGTGCGGTTGCAACTATTGCACGATAATAGGTTCCAACTAATTTCTCTCCAGGCACCAACTTGGAATTTACACTTATCAGCCTTTTTATTTTCTTACAGCTTGTATCCCACACTTAAAGAGGCATTTTATGAGGTCAAATTAGTCTGCAATAAGTCTTTGGAATGGACAGAGTCCCGACCAGCCAGTGCAGGCTGATCTAATTGTGGATCTGTGTGCACTAGAAATAGAACACAGAGTAAGAATATATGGAGTTTAATAAAGTTTTTGACTGAAAGTGGACATGTTCCCATTTCCATACATTTAACAATCAATTTGTTTAGCTAGGTTTTTGAGTAGGGTTTGGTTTGACTCCACAGATCAATTTGGGAGAAAACTGACACATTTACAACAGTGAGAACTTTAATTCATTTACATGTTTGTCACTCTTTTTCTCACCATGGAAACCTTACACAAATTTTGTTATATTTTTTCAATGTCCTTCACATATTGTTATATTATAATTGGAATTTTATTTTCTCTGTGTTTTTTCTAACATATAGGAAGATGATTTGTTTTGTTTCCTGATTTTGTATTTAGCACTTTTTTAATTGAAGTATAGTTGATTTACAATATTGTATTAGTTTCAGGTGTACAGCAAAATGATTCAGTTATACATATATTTTTTCTGATTCTTTCTCATTATAAGTTATTACAAGTTATTGAATATGGTTAGTTATCTATGCTTTAGAGTAAATCCTTGTTGTTTATCTGTTTTATATATAGTGGTGTGTATATGTTAAGCCCATACTCCTAATTTATCCCCCCCTCTCTTTTCCATTTGGTAACCATAAGTTTGTTTGCAATGTCTGTGAGTCTGTTTCTGTTCTGTAAATAAGTTCATTTATATTATCTTTTAGATCCTACACATAAGTGATATTACATGTGTTTATCTTTCTCTGTCTGGCTTGCTTCACTCAGTATGATAATCTCTAGGTCCATCCAAGTTGCTGAAAATGGCATTTTTTCTTTCTTTCTATGGCTTTATATATATATATATATATATATATATATATATATATATATATATATATATTTCACATCTTTATCCATTCATCTGTGGATGAACACTTAGGTTGCTTCCATGTTTTGGCTATTGTAAATAATGCTGCTGTAAACACTGGGATGCATGTATCTTTTTGAATTAGAGTTTTCACCAAATATATGCCCAGGAATGGGATTGCTGGATCAAATGGTAACTCTATTTTTAGTTTTCTAAGTGACCTCCATACTGTTCTCCTTAGTGGCTGCACCAATTTACATTCACACCAACAGTCTAGGATGGTTCCCTTTTTCCCCACATCCTCTCCAACATTTATTATTTGTAGACTTTTTGATGATGGCCATTCTGACCTGTGTGAAGTGATACCTCATTGTAGTTATGATTTGCATGTCTCTAATAATTAGCGACATGAGCATCTTTTCATGTGCCTGTTGGTCATCTGTATATCTCTTTGGAGAAATGTCTACTTAGGTGTTCAGCCCATTTTTTGATTGGGTTGTTTGTTTTCTCAATATTGAGTTATATGTGCTGCTTGTATATTTTGTAAATTAACTCCATGTTGGTCTCATCATTTGCAAATATTTTCTCCCAGTCCAGAGGTTTTTTTTTCATTTTGTATATAGTTTCCTTTGCTGTGCAAAAGCTTTTAAGTTTAATTGTCTCATTTGTTTATTTTTGTTTTTATTTCTATTGCTTTGGAAGACTGACCTAAGAAAATATTTCTACAATTTATATCAGAGAGTGTCTTTCCTATCTTCTCTTCTAGGAGTTTTATGGTGTCGTGTCTTATATTTAAGTCTTTAAGCCATTTTGAGTTTATTTTTGTGTGTGGTGTGAGGGTGTATTCTAACTTCATTGCTTTACATGAGGCTATCTAGCTTTCCTGACACCACTTGCTGAAGAGATTGCCTTTTCTTCATTGTATATTCTTGCATCCCTTGTCAATGATTATTTGACCGTAGGTGTGTGGGTTTACTTCTGGACTCTTTATTCTGTTCCATTGATCTATATGTCTGTTTTTGTGCCAATACTGAGCTGTTTTGAATATTGTAACTTTGTAGTATTGTCTGAAGTCTGGGAAGGTTATGCCTACAGCTTTGTTCTTTTTCCTCATGACTGCTTTAGGAATTCTGGGTCTTTTGTGGTTCCACATAAATTTTAGGATTATTTGTTCTTGTACTGTGAAAACTGCAATGTACAATTTGATAGGGGTATCATTAAATCTGTAGATTACTTTGGGTAGTATGGCCATTTGAACAATATTAATTCTTCCAATCCAAGAGCATGGGACACATTTCCAAACTACCTATTGGACATCTTGAATTTCTTGATCCCACCTAAGATTTTCTGAGAGGTGGGAGAAGAATAAAAAGAAATAAGGTAGGTTTCAGTAGTGGGTTTCAGTTCATGTTGGGCTTTGTAGATCACTGTAGACTCTTGACTGTTACTCTGATTTATGTGAGGGGTTTGACCCAGAGAAAGGACATAATCTTTGAGAAATTGACTTAGTGGTGAGCACTTGTTGTTGGAGCAAGAATGAAAGCAGGAAGATGATAAGGAGACAATTGAAATAACCATATATTCAAGTACTTTCAAGCAGGGTCACAGCAACGTAAAAGGTAAAAGAGGTCACATATAGCAATGGACAATTAGACAATAAAATTTAAAAATGCCGTTTATAATAGCTTCAAAAATAAATACTGGGGGAGACCTTCAAGATGGCGGAGGAGTTAGACGTGGAGATCACCTTCCTCCCAACAAATACATCAGACATACATCTATATGTGGAACAACTCCTACAAAACACCTACTGAATGCTGGCAGGGGACTTGCGACTTCCAAAAGGCAAGAAATTCCCCCACGAAACTGGGTAGGGCAAAAGAAAAATCAGAGACAAAAGTATAGGAATGGGACCTGCACCTCGGGGAGGGAGCTGTGAAGGAGGAAGTTTCCACGCACTAGGAAGCCCCTTCACTGATGGAGACAGGGGGTGGCGGTGGGGAGGCTTCGGAGCCACGGAGGAGAGCACAGCAGCGGGGCTACAGAGAACAAGGCAGAGAGATTCTTGCATGGAGGATCACTACCAACCAGCACTCACCAACCTGAGAGGCTTGTCTGCTCACTGGCCAAGACGGGTGGGGGCTGGGAGCTGAGGCTCTGCCTTCGGAGGTCAGATCCCAGGGAGAGGACTGAGGTTGCCTGAATGAACACAGCCTGGAGTGGGCTAGTGCACCACAGTGGGCTGGGAGGGAGTCTGGGGGAAAGTCTGGAACTGTCTGAGAGGCAAGAGACCATTGTTTCAGGGTGTGTGAGGAGAGGGGGTTCAGAGCACCACCTGGGCGAGCTCCAGAGATGGGCACGAGCCAAGCCAAGGTTATTAGCATGGACGCCAGAGATGGGCATGAAATGCTAAGGCTGCTGCTGCTGCCACCAAGAAGCCTGTGTGCAAGCACAGGTAACCATCCACACCACCCCTCCAGGGAGCCTGTGCAGCCCTCCACTGCCAGGGTCCCATGATCCAGGGACAACTTCCCAGGGAGAACCCACAGTGCACCTCAATGCTGTTACAATGTTACACAAGCCTCTGCCACCACCGGCTCCCCCCGAATCCCATACCCCTCATTCCCCATGGCCTGAGTAAGTCAGAGCCCTGTAATCAGCTGCTCCTTTAACCCCATCCTGTCAGGGCGGGAACAGACTTCCTCAGGTGATCTACAGACTGAGGTGAGGCTAATCCAAAACTGAACCCCACGAACTGTGTGAACTGAGAAGAGAAAGGGAAATTTTTTCCAGCAGCCTCAGGAGCAGCGGATTAAATCTCCACAAACAACTTCATGTACCCTGCATCTCTGGAATACTGGAACAGACAATGAATCATCCCAAAATTGAGGTGGTGGTCTTAGGGAGCAACTGTAGACTTCGGTTTGCTGTACGCCACTGTCTAGCTTCTGACTTTAAGTTTCTCTTAGTTTAGTATTTAGAGTTTATTATCATTGGTAGATTTGTCTTTTGATTTGGTTGCTCTCTTAAATTTTTTATATATATACACATTTTATTTTCATTTTTCTCTTTTTGTGAGTGTATATGAGTATGCTTCTTTGTGTGATTTTGTCTTTATAGCTTTGTTTTTAGTATTTATCCTAGGGTTCTGTCTGAACTTTTTTTTTTTGTATATTTGTCTTAATTTTTAGTATAGTTTTTAGTGCTTCTTATCACTGGTGGATTTGTATTTTGGTTTGGTTACTCTCTTCTTTCTTTCTTTATCTTTTCTTTTTATCTTTATTTTTAATAATTTCTTTTATTTTAAAAAATTTATTTCTTTTTATTTTATATTTTTCTTTCCTTCTTTCTTTCTTTCTTTCGTTTTTCATCCCTTTTCTCCTGAACTGTGTGGCTGAGAGGGTTTTGGCACTCTGGTGAGGTGTCAGGCCTGTGTCTCTGAGATGGGAGAGCAGAGGTCAGGACATTGGTCCACAAGACACCTCTGGGATCCATGTACTATGAAACAAAAAAAGCTCTCCAAGAGATCTCCATCTCAAAGCTAAGACCCAGCTCCACTCAACAACCAGAAAGCTACAGTGCTGGACACCCTATGCCAAGCAAATAGCAGCACAGGAACACAACCCCACCCATAGCAGAGGGGCTGCCATAAATCATAATAAGGTCACAGACACCCCAAAACACACCACAAAATATGGTCCTGCCCACCAGAAAGACAAGGTCCAGCCTCATCCACCAGAACACAGGCACTAATCCCCTCCACAAGGAAGCCTACACAACACACTGAACAAACATTACCCACTGGGGGTAGACACCAAAAACAATGGGAACTATGAACCTGCTGTTTGTGAAAGCAAGATGCCAAACACAGTAAGTTAAGCAAAATGAGATGACAGAGAAACACACAGGAGAAAAAGGAGCAAGGTAAAAAGCCACCAGACCAAACAAATGAAGAGGAAATAGGCAGTCTACCTGACAAAGAATTCAGAGTAATGATAGTAAAGATGATATAAAATCTTGGAAATAGATTGGAGAAAATACAAGAAACAGTTAACAAGGACCTAGAAGAACTAAACAGCAAACAAACAATGATGAACAACACAAAAAATGAAATGTTAAATTCTCTAGAACAAGTCAATAGCACAATAACTGAAGCAGAAGAATGGACAGGTGATCTGGAAGAAAGAATACTGGAAATAGCTACTGCAGAGCAGAATAAAAAAGAAAGAATGAAAAGAATTGAGGACAGTCTCAGAGACTTATGGAACAAAAGTAAATGCAACAACATTCAAATTATAGGGGTCCCAGAAGAAGAAGAGAAAAGGAAACAGACTGAGAAAATATTAGAAGAGATTACAGCTGAAAACTTCCCTAATATGGGAAAGGAAATAGTCAATCAAGTCCAGGAAATGCTGAGAGTCCCATAAAGGAAAAATCCAAGGAGAAACATGCCAAGACACATATTAATCAAACTATCAAAAAGTAAACACAAAGAAAAAATATTAAAAGCAGCAAGGGAAAAAACAACAAATAACATACAAGGGATTTCCCATAAGTTTAATAGCTGACCTTTCAACAGAAATGCTACAAGCCAGACGGGAGTGGTAAGACATATTTAAAGTGATGAAAAAGAAAACTTACAACCAAGATTACTCTACCCCGCAAGGATCTCATTCATATCTGTGGGAGAAATTAAAACCTTTACAGAAAAGCAAAAGCTAAGAGAATTCAGTGCCACCAAACCAGCTTTATAACAAATGCTACGGAACTTCTCTAGGCAGGAAACACAAGAGAAGAAAAAGACCTACAATAACAAACCCAAATAATTAAGAAAATGGTAATAGAAACATACATATCTTTAAATACCATAAAGGAAAAATGGATTAAATGCTCCAACCAAAAGACACAGACTGGCTGAATGGATACAAATATATACATATTTGCTGTCCACAAGAGACCCACTTCAGACCTAAGGACACATACAGACTGAAAGTTAGGGGATGGAAAAGATATTCCATGCAAATGGAAATCAAAAGAAGGCTGGAGTAGCAATTCTCATATCAGACAAAATATACTTTAAAATAAAGACTATTACAAGAGACAAAGAAAGACACTACATAATGATCAAGGGATCAAACCAAGAAGATATAACAATTGTAAATAATTATGCACCCAACAAAGGAGCACCTCAATACATAAGGCAAATGCTAACAGCCATAAAAGGGGAAATCGACACAAACCCAATAAGAGTAGGAGACGTTAACACCCCACTTTCACCAAAGAACAGATCACCCAAAATGAAAAAAATAAGGAAACTCAAGCTTTAAATGATACACTAAACAATATGGACTTAATTGATGTTTATAGGATATTCTATCCAAGAAAAAAGAATACACTTTCTTCTCTAGTGCTTATGGAACATTCTCCAGGATAGATCATATTGTGGGTAACAAAGCAAGTCTTGGTAAATTTAAGAAAATTTAAATCATAACAAGTATCTTTTCCGACCACAACGCGATGAGATTAGATATCAATTACAGGAAGAAATCTGTAAAAAAAAAAAAAATACAAACATGTGGTGGCTAAACAATACACTACCTAACCAAGAGATTGCTGAAGAAATCAAAGAGGAAACCAAAAAATACCTAGAAACAAAGACAATGAGAACACAACAACCCAAAACCTATAGGATGCAGTAAAAGCAGTTCTAAGAGGGAAGTTTATAGCAATACAATCCTACCTCAATAAACAAGAAACATCTCAAATAAACAACTAACGTACCCCTGAAGCAATTAGAGAAAGAAACCCCCAAACTGAGAAGAAGGAAAGAAATCATAAAGATCCAAGCAGAAAGAAATGAAAAATAAATGGAAAAAACGATAGCAAACATCAATAACTCTAAAAGCTAGTTCCTTGAGAAGAAAAATACAATTGACAAACCATTAGGCAAACTCATAAAGAAAAAAAGGGAGAAGATTCAAATCGATAGAATTAGAAATGAAAAAGGAGAAGTAACACCTGCATTGCAGAAATACAAACGATCATGAGAGATTACTAAAAGCAACTCTATGCCAATAAAAAGGAAAACATGGAAGAAATGGATAAATTCTTAGAAAAGCACAATCTTCTGAGGCCTAACCAGGAAGAAATAGAAAATATAAACAGACAAAATGCAAGAACTGAAATTGAGACTGTCGTTAAAAATCTTCCAACAAACAAAAGCCCAGGACCAGATGGCTTCACAGGCGAATTCTATCAAACATTTAGAGAAGAGCTAACACCTATCCTTCTCAAACTCTTCTAAAGTATAGCAGAGGAAGGAACACTCCCAAACTCATTCTACAAGGCCACCAACACCCTGATACCAAAACTTGACAAAGATGTCACAAAGAGAAATGTAGGCCAATATCACTGATGAACATAGATGCAAAAATCCTCAACAAAATACTAGCAAACAGAATCCAACAGCACATTAAAAGGATCATACACCATGTTGAAGTGGGTTTTATCTCAGGAATGCAAGGATTCTTCAATATATGCAAATCCATCAATGTGATACCACATATTAACAAGTTGAAGGAGAAAAAACATATGATCATTTCAATAGATGCCAAAAAAGCTTTCAACAAAATTCAACAGCTATTTATGACAAAACCCCCCAGAAAATAGGAATATAGGGAACTTACCTCAAGATAATAAAGGCCACATATGACAAACTCACAGCTAACATCGTTCTCAATGGTGAAACTCTGAAAGCATTTCCACTAAGATCAGCAACAAGACAACGTTGTCCACTCTAACCACTATTGTTCAACATAGTTTTGGAAATTTTAGCCACAGCAAACAGAGAAGAAGAAGAAATAAATGGATTACAAATCAGAAAAGAAGAACTAAAGCTGTCACTGATGCACATGACATGATACTATACATAGAGAATCCTAAAGAAGCTACCAGAAAACTATTAGAGCTTATCAATGAATTTGGTA
This sequence comes from Monodon monoceros, assembly GCF_005190385.1. Lineage (NCBI taxonomy): Eukaryota > Metazoa > Chordata > Mammalia > Artiodactyla > Monodontidae > Monodon > Monodon monoceros. Next base: position 71,494,266 of record NW_021703774.1, on the reverse strand, counting down.
AAGTAGCAGGATACAGAACTAATGCACAGTAATTTCCTGCATTCCTATATACTAATGATGAATATTCTGAAAGAGAATTAAAGAAACACTCCAATTTACCATTGCAACAAAAAGAGTAACATACCTAGGAATAAACCTACGTAAGGAGACAAAAACCTGTATGCCAAAATCTATAAGACACTGATGAAAGAAATTAAAGATGACACAAACAGATAGAGATATATATCATGTTCTTGGATTGGAAGATTAACATTATGAAAATGACTATACTATCCAAAGCAACCTACAGATTCAATGAAATCCCGATCAAACAACCAGTGGCATTTTCACAGAACTAGAACAAAAAATTTCACAATTTGTATGTAAACACAAAAGACCCCGAATACCCAAAACAATCTTGAGGAAGAAAAACAAAGCTGGAGAAATCAGACTCCCTGACTTCAGACTACACTACAAAGCTACAGTAATCAAGACATTATGGTACATGCACAAAAACAGAAATATAGATCAATGGAACAGGAAAGAAAGCCCAGAGATAAAACCATGCACAAATTATTTTTTAACATCTTTATTGGAGTATATTGCTTTACAATGGTATGTTAGCTTCAGGTTCACAACAAAATGAATCAGTTTTATATATACATATGTTCCCATATCTCTTCCCGCTTGTGTCTCCCTCCCTCCCACCCTCCCTATCCCACCCCTCCAGGCGGTCACAAAGCACCGAGCTGATCTTCCTGTGCTATGTGGCTGCTTCCCACTAGCTATCTACCTTACGTTTGGTAATGTATATATGTCCATGCCTCTCTCTCGCTTTGTCACAGTTTACCCTTCCCTCTCCCCATAGCCTCAAGTCCATTCTCTAGTAGGCCTGTGTCTTTATTCCTGTCTTACCCCTAGGTTCTTCATGACCTTTTTTTTAAAAAAAAAAAAACCTCTTAGAGGAAAACATAGGCAGAACACTCTATGAAATAAATCACAGCAAGATCCTTTTAGACCCACCTCCTAGAGAAATGGAAATAAAAACAAAAATAAACAAATGGGACCTAATGAAACTTTAAAGCTTTTGCACAGCAAAGGAAACCATACACAAGACCAAAAGACAACCCTCCGAATGGGAGAAAATATTTGCTAATGAAGCAACTGACAAAGGATTAATCTCCAAAATTTACAAGCAGCTCATGCAGCTCAATAACAAAAAAACAAACAACCCAATCCAAAAATGGGCAGAAAACCTAAACAGACATTTCTCCAAAGAAGATATACGGATTGCCAACAAACACATGACAGAATGCTCAACATCATTAATCATTAGAGAAATGCAAATCAAAACTACAATGAGATATCATCTCACACCAGTTAGTATGGCCATCATCAAAAAATCTAGAAACAATAAATGCTGGAGAGGATGTGGAGAAAAGTGAACCCTCCTGCACTGTTGGTGGGAATATAAATTGATACAGCCACTATGGAGAACAGTATGGATGCTCCTTAAAAGACTACAAATAGAGCTACCATACGACCCAGCCATCCCACTACTGGGCATATACCCTGAGAAAACGATAATTCAAAAAGAGTCATGTAGCAGAATGTTCATTGCAGCTCTATTTACAATATCCAGGACATGGAAGCAACCATAGTATCCATCAACAGATGAATGGATAAAGAAGATGTAGCACATATATACAATGGAATATTACTCAACCATAAAAAATACCCAAATTGAGTTATTTGTAGTAAAGTGGATGGACCTAGAGTCTGTCATACAGAATGAAGTAAGTCAGAAAGAGAAAAACAAATACCATATGCTAACACATATATATGGAATTATTTTTGATAAAGGAGGCAAGAATATACAATGGAGAAAAGACAGCATCTTCAATAAGTGGTGCTGGGGAAACTGGACAGCTACATGTAAAAGAATGAAATTAGAACACTCCCTAACTCCATACACAAAAATAAACTCAAAATGGATTAAACACCTAAGTGTAAGGTCAGACACTATGAAATCCTTAAAACAAAACCTAGGCAGAACACTCTATGACATAAAGCACAGCATGAAACTTTTTGACTTACCTCCTAGAGAAATGGAAATAAAAACAAAAATAAATGGGACCTAATGAAACTTAAAATCTTTTTCACAGCAAAGCAAACCATAAACAAAACGAAAAGACAACCCTCAGAATGGGAGAAAATATTTGCCAATGAAGCACCTGACAAAGGATTAATCTCCAAAATTTACAAGCAGCTCATGCAGCTCAATATCAAGAAAACAAACAACCCAATCCAAAAATGGGCAGAGGACCTAAATAGACATTTCTCCAAAGAAGATATACAGATTGCCAACAAACACATGAAAGGATGCTCAGCATCACTAATCATTAGAGAAAAGCAAATCAAAACTACAATGAAGTATCACCTCATACCAGTCAGAATGGCCATCATCAAATAATCTACAAACAATAAATGCAGAGAGGGTGTGGAGAAAAGGGAACACTCTTGCACTCTTGGTGGGAATGTAAATTGATACAGCCACTATGGAGAACAGTATGGAGCTTCCTTAAAAAACTAAAAATAGAACGACCATACAACCCAAAAATCCCACTACTGGGCACATACACTGAGAAAACCATAATTCAAAAAGAGTCATGTACCACAATATTCAGTGCAACTCTATTTACAAGAGCCAGGACATGGAAGCAACCTAAGTGTCCATCAACAGAAGAATGGATAAAGAAGATGTGACACATATATACAATGGAATTTTACTCAGCCATAGTTAGGTGGATGGACCTAGGGAGTGTCATACACAGTGAAGTAAGTCAGAAAGAGAAAAATAAATACTGTATACTAACACATATATATGGAATCTAAAAAAAAATGGTTCTGAAGAACCAAGGGCAGGACAGGAATAAAGACCCAGACATAGAGAATGGACTGAGGACACGGGGAGGGGGAAGGGTAAGATGGGACGAAGTGAGAGAGTGGCATGGACTTATATATACTACCAAATGTAAAATAGATAGCTAGTGAGAAGCAGCCACATAGCACAGAGAAATCAGCTCAGTGCTTTGTCACTACCTAAAGGGGTGGGATATGGAGGGTGGGAGGGAAACACAAGATGGAGGAGATATGGGGATATATGTATATGTATAGTTGATTCACTTTGTTATAAAGAAGAAACTAACACACCATTGTAAAGCAATTATGCTCCAATAAAGTTGTTTAAAACAAAAAAAGGAAAGACTAAAAAAAATAATAGGGTGAAGAAATAATATTTCCCATTATAGTGATATTTCCATAAGACTCATATGTTTTTAAAAATATTTTATTTAATCTTCATATTAGATTTTTGAGTTAGATATTTTTTTCACTTACTAGCTGAGAAAATGAGTTTCATGGATTTAAGTAATTTTCCAAAAGTTATAGCTATTAAATGATACTTAAGGTCCTAATAGAATTATCTTTCAAATCTAGTTTTTTTATAGATAAATAGATAGGGAGAGAGAGAGGGGGAGAGAGAGAGAGAGAGAGATGTGTGTGTATTTTTTTAAAAGGACAGTGAGTTTAGTGTGGTACGCCGAATGAAACATGAATGTGACATGAATATTGGTTGTGACAGAGGAAATGAAAGAATGAGATGACTCCAAGTGGATTTTTGAAAGAAAACTCAGTCAGCAAGATCTATTCGCTTGTTAGCTATCAGGAGAAAAAGCTATGGACTAATCAATGCCAATAACACCTTTTTAGTCTGGGTGAATTAGAGAATGGTCATTCAATTAACAGAACTTTGAGAATCAAAGTTTAGGGTTAGTGAGAGGAGAAATACAAAATTACTTGTAGAATGCTGATTTTAAGGTCATTTCAGGACCTCTCAATGGAAATTCACAACAGGAGTTCTGGGGAGATGAGAAGAAATAACATTGATGTTATTGACATATTACTGTTAGAAGTTTAAAAATGTGTGTTTGGGAAGTTTTATTGACCATAAATTTATAAGGTGTTATATTGGCTTCAAATCAAAGACAGTTAATGCAGTGAAAAAAAAAGCAGGTTGGAGCCAGGGTTGTGACTACATGTTCTTTTACTTTAAATAATAGAAAATACACATGCAGTCCATCTATACTAACTTCAAACACTTATAATGTATGAATGAATTTGTGTGTAAATATTTTATAATCTAACAAAAGAATAAAATACATTGTTTTTGTCAAAAAATGAATAAATAAATAAATACTGAAAGCTTCAACAAAAAATGTGCAAGACCTTTACACTGATCACTATAAACTTGCTGCTGAGAGAAAATAAATAATTGGCGAAATATTCTTTGTTCATGGATCAAAAGACTCAGTATTGCTGAGTTATCATTTCTTCCCAAATTGATCTATAGATTTAATGTAACTCCAATCAAACTGCCAGTGGGATTTTTAAAGAAATTGACAAGCTAATATAAAATGTACATAACAATGAATACTACTTGGAACAGCCAAGATGATTTTAATAAGGAACATCAAAGTTGGAGAATTAATTTTAGGATTGCATTATAGAGCTACACTAATTAAGACAGTATGCTATCAGCATAAGAATAGATAAGAGATCAATAGACAATAATAGAAAATCCAGAAATAGACCCACAACATATATGGTCAATTGATTTTCAACAAAAATCCCAAGGTAATTCAATGGACAAAAAATATAATCTTGTCAACAAATGGTACTCTTACAGTTGGATACTGATACAGAAATTAATGAAGCTTTGATCTTTGCCTCACACCATACAAAAATCAATTGAAATGTATCACAGACTAAAATGTAAGATCTAAGACTCTACAATTCCTGGAGGAAAATAGGAGAAAATCTTAGTTATAGTGCGGTAGGCAAATTGTTTTTAAAAATCAGTATCCAGGGGCTTCCCTGGTGGCGCAGTGGTTGAGAGTCCACCTGCTGATGCAGGGGACACGGGTTCGTGCGCTGGTCCGGGAAGATCCCACATGCCACGGAGTGGCTGGGCCCGTGAGCCATGGCTGCTGAGCCTGCACGTCCAGAGCTTGTGCTCCGCAACGGGAGAGGCCACAACAGTGAGAGGCCCGTGTACAGCAAAAAAAAAAAAAAAAATTTCAGTATCCAGGAGTAGTATTGTTGGGTCACATGGTAGTTCTATTTTTAGTTTTTTTTTTTTTAAGGAATCTCCATACTGTTCTCCATAATGGCCGTATCAATTTACATTCCCACCAAGAGTGTAGAAGTGCTCCCTTTTCTCCACACCTTCTCCAGCATTTATTGTGTGTAGATTTTTGATGATGACCATACTCTCCTATGTGAAGTGATAGCTCATTTTAGTTTTGATTTGCACTTCTCTAGTAATTAGTGATGTGGAGCATCTTTTCATGTGCCAGCAATCCAAATTCTGGGCATATGCCCAGAGAAAACCATAATACCAAAAGGTAAATTCACTCCAATATTCATTGCAGCAGTATTTACAATAGCCGGGACATGGAAACCACCTAAATGTCCATCAACAGGGGAATGGATAAAGAAAAGGTGGTACATATATACAATGGAATATTACTCAGCCATAAAAAGGAACAAAATAATGACATTTGCAGCGACATGGATGGGCCTAGGGATTGTCATACAGAGTGAGGTAAGTCAGAAAGAGAAACACAAATATTGTATAATATTGCTTATATGTGGAATCTAGAAAAATGATCCAGATGAACCCATCTGCAAAGCAGAAATAGTGACACAGACATAGAGAACAAATGCATGGATAACAAGGGAGTAAAGGGGGGTGGGATGAATTGGGGGATTGGGATTGACATATTTACACTACTATGTATAAAATAGATTACTAATGAGAACCTACTGTATATCACAGGGAACCCTACCCAATGCTCTGTTGTAACTTAAATGAGAAGGAAATCCAAAAAGGAGGATATATATGTATATGTATAGCCAATTTGCTTTGCTGTAAAACGGAAACTAACACAACATTGTAAACATTGTAAAGCAACTATACTCCAATAAAAATTATTTTTAGAAAAACAAAAATACAAAGAAATATATAGATTTGAGTTGAGAAAATACAGTATCATGTTACATTGCAAATGAACAAATTGATAAGTAAAGATATAAAAGGTCTTGTTCAGTGTTAGGGCAAGAAAATGCTGAAATCAAACTTTGAGCACGGGTCTATCTCCTAATTCATTTATTTTTCTCTTATCATATTGCCAGATATTTACTTAATAAAATGAAATATATGTTTGAAAAAATCAGTATCCAAAATTTATAAAGTCAGTCATAAAAAGACAGACAGCTCAATAGAAACCTGGGCAACAGACACTGCACACAGAAAAAAAATGATGCATCCAAATGGCCAATAAAAGTATTTTCAAAGCTTCTAAAAGTCATTAATACTTAATAAACAGTTTATTCAAAACACAAGGACAGATCACTACTCACAATGTACACCAGATGTGTAAAACTTTCAACAGTGTGGAAATGATCAACTAATTTAAAGAGATAACATAAACAGCAAATACAGTACACCACTGGTAGGGGGTTTAAATTGGTCCAAGTATTTTGGAAAACAGTTTGGCATTATCTTTCAAAGTACAAGATGCATATGCTTCTGGGAATATACCCTAGAGAAATGTGTGAACATGTGCACTAGCAGGTATGAAGAAAATGTCACAGTATCCCTAATAGCTCCAAATAGGAAATGACTTAAAGGTCAACCAAGAGTAGAACAAAGAGAGAAAAGAAGTGTTGTATAGCCATACAATGATATTCTAAAATACACCAGTGAATAAACTAAAACTATATAGTGTTAATTGAAAGAGACAAAAAGATGGCATGCAGTATAATTCCATTTTTATAAAGTTCAAAAACTGAAAAACTTAACTATAGCTTTTAGAGATGCCTTTATACTGGTGGTTAAAAAACATAAAGAAAAACAGGAAAGTGATTATTAGGAGTCAGGATTGTGGTTACTTCTAGTGGAGAAGTTATAGGATGTAATTTAACAAGGAAACTTGTGTCTTTTGAAGGATTGGTGATATTATTTTTCTTGACTTTGTATTTCTTGACTAACAATAAAAGCGTGATCAGTTTATAATTATCCACTCTCAGTTATACAGCTAAAGTTTATGAACTTTCTAAATGTGTTCATCATGTGCCCCCAAAAAACGAAAGGCTTTTATTTTTTGTTTTTCTTAAAGACAAAAGAGAGGGGGAAATCTATCCACTATAATATTAGGCCAGAGCCCTTTTCAAGAGTGTAAAGTCAACCCTCCTAAAAAGAAAATCAATTCTTTTAGCATTGGCTGCACAAGAGTAAACTTTCCTATACATTTTGGTACCTATAAGGTGATGGAAATTAATGGGGTCGACTTCCCTATAAGATGGGAAACTGGACTTCCCTGGTGGCACAGTGGTTGAGAGTCCGCCTGCCGATGCAGGGGACACGGGTTCGTGCCCCGGTCCGGGAAGATCCCACATGCCGCGGAGCAGCTGGGCTCATGAGCTGTGGCCACTGAGCCTGCACGTCCGGAGCCTGTGCTCCGCAATGGGAGAGGCCACAACAGGGAGAGGTCCGAGTACCACAAGAAAAAAAAAAAAAAGATGGGAAACTAATAGACTGACATGTCACCTAGTGACCCTCTCAAAATAAATTTTCATCTTGCAAAAGAGTTTTAATTTATTCCTCAGTTCTTTTAACCTTTTTTGAAAATGTCTTTGAAAGACCATATGTACTTTTAATTAAAAGAAATAATATATGATAATTGAAAATTACACAGTTATAAGATTTTAGACCTTTGACCCTCTGCATAATATGGCTGTCAAACTGTGAATAAATGATCAAAATCTTTATTACGTCTTCAAGATCCAACCTCTCGGACCTCAATTGGAAATAGTGTCTCCTTGATCACTGTTCTCTCTGCTGTTACTTTGCTCTGCCTTAGCACTTGCCATCCCCTTTCACTGGTACAGTACACCCCAGATATGCTCACCTACCCACAGCTTATTCTTCTGTTCATTCAGGTCTTTGCCCAAAGGGCCACTTTGGAAGAGCTTTTCTAAACAATTTTCTCTAACCCATGCCTAACTATTATTTGTCGTGTGTGTTTGTGTGTGTGTGTAAAATTCCCTCAAGAATTTAGGCGGACAAGGACTTTGGTCACCATCATAATATCCCTAGCACACAAGAGACTAGCTGGCACTTGTTATATAATTAGGAAAAATTTGTGAATAAATTAATTAATTTCTATTAGCCCACTGAGTAGAATACATTCTTTCCTACTTTTTACAGATAAGAAAACTGAGGCTGAGAGAGTTCAATTTTTTTCAGGGTCACACAAGGTAGGAGGAGGTAGAAATGAGTTTGAAACCAATAAAAGAATTATTTGATGTATCCAATCCTAAAGGCATATTTCAGGCAAAACTGAACTCACTGATGGAATAAGTCTAACTCTAATAATTCAATAGGAATGAAAAAGAATGCTCAGAAGAGTAGTTGTAGTTGACAGAAGAGATTAAAAACACTAAATGCAAAAATTAAAAAAGAAGAAGAACAAGAAGAAGAAGAAGAAGAAGGAGAAGGAGAAGGAGAAGAAGGAGAAGAAATGTGGGCTCAACCATAAAATGTGCTTTATTGGAGACGTAAAAGAATATACACACTAAGTGCTCACAGGGTAGAGATCACAGCCCGATTACAGACAGGCAGATGGCAAAGCAAGATCAGGTGATGATTCTGCTGCTCTTCTTCCAACAACATGGTGTCTTCTTCAGGAACCAGGCATTTTCTCTGTCAGCTGTCAATCCAGGAGGAAGGTTAAGGAAGAAGCAGTCCATCACCATGGTTGAAGGGAGGACGATGGAGTCCTAGGACTAAGAAAAACTTAGATCTTGTTGTTTCATGGTCCTGATGAAATCTGGTGCTGTTACTTGTACTTGGGTGGACAACTTCTGCTGGCAGGGTGTGCATGGATGCACAGGAGGACATTTCTGCTGGCACAGTGGATGTGGCACTGCACAGGTGGGCATGGAGGACAGGGACATGGCTCCAGACAGTTTAGAGGTGGGCAAGGTTCAGAGCACTTATGTGGGTAAGGCTCAGGGCACTTAGGTGGGCAAGGCTCAGGGTACTTAGGTGTGAAAACGAGAGGTGACTGGCAGGGCTGCTTGCACTGATGCTGCTTGTAAGTCATCTTTCCTGGGTCTCAAGGAATCTGAAATACAAACAGACAACACTGTTCATAACAGAGACAGTCCTACTGGTAGAACAATTAGCTGGGCACACAGCCCTTCCGTCTCCAAGGACTTTCTTTGATCCCTTATAGGGTCTTTATAGTTTTGTGTAACTTCTTCACCATTCTTTTTTAGCACCTCTTGCCCTCAGATCTTCAGTTTTTTCTGGTTAATCTCTCATTCTACCACTTTCTAAAGACAAAATTTCCTATGCAGTTGTTGTGTGAATACAAACACTATCTGGAGAAGAAGAACCCGGTTATTAAAATTGTAGCCAATCCCAAAACAAATCTCTACTTATATCTCCCATGAGGCCCTGGTTGCTGGTCTAACTGACATGACTGTGGGCTTTTAAGGAGAAATGCAGAGGTCCAAACCCAGCACTCAATGGGATTGAACTCTGAGAGGGATGCATTTGGAACTAATGTAGGGTGGGTTACAGCACAGCATCTCATCTCTCTTACTCTCCTTCAGTTTAAGATCATACCTCTGACTACATTTCTCTCATCACATTCAGGATCACCTACCAAATACCAGCTAAAATTTACCCCTAAAACCTCATTATCTTCTTTTCCGCATACGGAGCACTAATTGGTTAAAATAAAGTCACCTACACCTCCAGGTTCAATCTTACCACTCAAGTGCCAAAAAGACCTCTAAGATTTGTACTCACCACAGGCTCCAAAGAAAACCTATCACTGAGTGTCACGAAGATAGCACCACTGAGATGGAGACTCCTTTTACAAGGGCCAGGCAGCCCCACACAGGGAGAACAGCCCAGGACTGACATGATGCACTTATTTCCCAACCCAAATACCATCTGCTGGCAATCTCAAAAATGACTTGCCACACTCATGCTGATATCACAAAACTTCTTTGTCCACGATCTTCCTCACCCTTCACTGAGGAAGTGCACAGTGATTCACTCGAGACCTTGTCTCATATTTCCTGTGCCAGTGTTATGTGCCAATTAGGAAATAGGAGAAAATCTTTGACAGCATGTTGCTCTTCCATAGTCAGAGATGGTGCTTCTCCCACTCCCCAGCTCCCAAGCATCTGGTATGTAAAACTCACTACCACATTCAATTTCGCCTGCCCAGCACCCAGCTTTGTTTCCCCTGATGGTAGAGACCAGGGTTTGCTAAACCCACATATTTTAACCCCTACCCGCAGTTTTTCTAAACTCCCCTTTTACCATGTTCTACTGGTCTCTTGGCTTTTCTTGACAATTAAATGACTTAAACAGAGCCACAAAATCTTATCTTGATTTCCTAGTGCTGACAGTCCCATGTTGGGTGTGTTTTCAGATAGCTCCCTAAATGAGCTTGAACAGGACTGCATGATCCCTCAGTTTCCTAGGCCATAAGATTACAGGCTGGGGCCACTTCCTAAAGCTCTACATTTGCATATTTACACACTGATCTGGTCTCTGGGCCCCCCATGACCATGAGTGACTTGTGGTCTACTAGAAACCCAAATTCCTCTCTTCTCATCACCTTCAAAATTGATTCAATGTCTGAGGTGTACCCATTTAGAAGTTTTCCACTCATACTCCCAAAATATCTTGTGCTACTTTCCCCTACAAAAGTTAATTCAATGGACTCTATCAGGCCCTCTCTTTTGAAATGACATTTAGTGCATTTTCAGATATTCTTAGTACACTCAGGGAACGAAACTCCAGGAGTCATTGATCCCACCATTCAATTCATGGGTATTTTCCCCTAAATAAATAAAATATGGCTGACAGAGAACCCTGTGATAATTTATTAGTATAATTTGCTGAACCACAGTAACACTTCAGCTAATATTATGCACTACGCCCTCCAGGGGAAAACTTGAGTGCCTTGGCTATGTAGAAATCTATAGGCAACAGTACTGTGTGACATTAAATATTTCCCACCCTCCTTGAAGATCAGTTTACCTACACAGCTGTAAATTAGAGATAAAAAAATACCCGCCTCAAATTTTTGCTACAAAAACTCAACAAAATGCCTAATATAATTTCTTTTGCTTTAAGCTGATGAGTTTATAGTAACTTGTTACAGCAGCAGTAGGAAATGAATACAAAACTGTAACATTCCTTTTCTGTTTAAGTCTTTATCATTTCAGAGTATTTAAATAATGTGCAAATTAAGAAATGGGATTATTGAGTCAAAAACAAAACTATCAATATATTTTAAATGTATGGCATTAATTTCCAAAATGTTTTGATCAAATGACACTCCCACCAATAATATGTGATAGTGCCTAATTCACTTTCTTTTTAATAAATTTTCAGTGTGGGTCTATCGATCTCATATTTCACTTATAGTTAGCAAGCAAGTTTCAGTCTGACTGTCCTTGATAACTGTTTCACTTCCTGTCACATTATGGAAAAATCTGTTACAAGCACTTTAAGACTGCCAGCAGCTCCTATATAGCCTTTAAGTCTCTGTTAGGAACCAGGTATGACAAGAGTATTGGCTGCATACAAAGATTTCTGGTTATTTTGACTAAGAAAATCTGCACTTTGACACTTCTTCAAGAATCAGGATGTACAGAATAATATTCATGGGTGGTGAGTATAATACTGTGTTTATGAAAAACCCTCCCAACCCTTTCTTAGTTATATCTAAAACATTTGAACTTCCTCTAAAATGAACTGGATGTATGTCTCTGTATATAGATATTCACCCACACAGTAATGGCATGTTTCTGTAAAGAGACACAAAGAGATGCCCCTGTAGATGGTATCTGGCTCATTACTAACCCCACAAATTTTTTTTTAATCTTTGACATGCACTCTCTCAAATTCACTTGGCTTAAATTAGATTGTTCCATATATGAAGATGCTTATCAGTAATCTGGAGTCTATTTTGTTGGCTAAAGTAGTCTACATTTTAAAAAACTCAAGATAATATCTTGCTGCCAATTTTTCTAAGAAAGGATATTGCAAGGAGTACCTGCTTACAATCAGATAATCCAAGGAAGCATTGCTCTGCTATTATCATGGCTAGAGAGTTGAAAGAATAGTGTCTGCCTTGAAAACTTCCCAGTATAAAATGATGTCTGCTGTGCTTTGCAGAGTGAGTTACTCTGGGCTCAGTTAAGCACTTGATAATACATAGTTCAGGAGCGTGAAGGAAACCCAGGCTTTGCCTACAGGTACCCTAGACACACCTCCAAGCAGGGAGTGGCAACCCTTCTTCTAATTGTAAAGAGAAACCCAATTTCAGAAGGGGATTGACATATATACACTAATATGTATAAAACAGATAACTGACCTTCAAGAAGGCAGAGGAGTAAGACGTGGAGATCACCTTCCTCCCCACAAATACATCAGAAATACATGTACGTGTGAAACAACTCTTACGGAACACCTACTGAATGCTGGCAGAAGACCTCAGACTTCCGAAAAGGTAAGAAACTCCCCCACGTACCTGGGTAAGGCAAAAGGAAAGAGAAAAAAAAAAGAAACAAAAGACTAGAGACAGGACCTGCACTTCTGGGAGGGAGCTGTAAAGGAGGAAAATTTTCCACACACTAGGAAGCCCCTTCACTGGTGGAGATGGGGACTTGCACGGCAGGGTGGGAAGCTTCAGAGCCATGGAGGAGAGCACAGCGACAGAGGGCAAAGCGGAGAGATTCCTGCACAGATGGGCAGTGCTGACCAGCCTGAGAGGCCTGTCTGCTCACCCTCCTGGGCGAGTGGGGTGTTGGAGCTGAGGCTCTGGCTTCAGAGGTCAGATCCCAGGGAGAGGACTGGGGTTGGCTGCGTGAACACAGCCTGAAGGAGGCTACTGCACCACAGCTAGCCAGGAGGGAGTCCGGTAAAATGTCTGGCTCAGCCTAAGAGGCAAGACACCGTTGTTTCATGGTTCACGAGGAGGAGCGATTCAGAGCACCACCTAAATGAGCTCCAGAGACAAGCGTGAGCTGTGGCTATCAGCGCGGAAACCAGAGATGGGCATGAAATGGTAAGGTTGTTGCTGCAACCACCAAGAAGCCTGTGTGCAAGTAAAGGTCACTATCCACACCTTCCGTCCCAAGAGCCTGTGCAGCCTGCCTCTGCCTGGGTCCCGTGATCCAGGGACAACTTCCCTGGGAGAAAACATGATGCACCTCAGGCTGTGGCAATTTTACGTTGGTCTCTGCAGCCACAGGCTCGCCCTGCATTTTGTACCCCTCCCTATCCCTGGCCTGAGTGAGCCAGAGCTCCCTAATCAGCTGCTACTTTAACCCTGTCCTCTCTGAGTGAAGAAAAGACGCCCTCAGGAGACCTACAGGCAGAGGTGTGGCCAAATCCAAAGCTGAAGCCCAGGAGCTGTGCGAACAAAAAACAGAAAGTGAAATTTCTCCCAGCAGCCTCAGGAAAAGAGGATTAAATCTCCACAATCAACTTGAGGTACCCTGCGTCTCTGGAATACCTGAATGAACAATGATCATCCCAAAATTGAGGTGGTGGACGTTGGGAGCAACTGTAAACTTGGAGTTTGCTTTCTGCATCTAATCTGTTTCTGGTTTTATGTTTATCATACTTTAGTATTTAGAGTTTATTACCATTAGTAGATTTTTTATGGATTTCATTGCTCTCTTCCTTTTTTCTTTTTCTATACAGATTTTTTTCCCTTTTTCTCTTATTGTGAGTGTGTAGGCGTATGCTTCTTAGTGAGATTTTGTCTGTGTAGCTTTGCTTTTACCATTTGTCCTAAAGTTCTGTCGGTCCGTTTTTCTTCTTTTGTTTTGTTTTAGTTTTCCTAGTATAGATTTTAGCACTTATTATCATTGGTGGATTTGTGTTCTGTTTTGGTTGCTCTCTTCTTCCTTTCTATCTTTTTCTCTTTTTTATTTTTACTTTACAATTTTTTTATTTTAATAACTTTATTTTATTTTTTCGCCCTTTTCTTCTGATCTGTGCAGCTGACAAGGTCTTGGTGCTCCAACCAGGTGTCAGGTCTATGCCTCAGAAGTGAGAAACAGTTCAGGACATTGATCCAAGAGATACCTCCAAGCTCCACATAATATCAAATGGCAAAAGCTCTCTCAGAGAACTCCATCTCAACGCTAAAACACAGCTCCACTCAACGACCAGCAAGCTCCAGTGCTGGACACCCTTTGCCAAACAACTAGCAAGACAGGAACACAAAACCACCCATTATCAGACAGCCTGCCTAAAATCATAATAAGGTCAGAGATACACCAAAACACACCACTGAATGCAGTCCTGCCGACAAGAAAGACAAGATCCAGCATCATCCACCAGAACACAGGCACCAGTCTCCTCCACCAGGAAGCCTACACAGCCAACTGAACAAACCTTACCCACTGGGGGCAGACACCAAAAACAATGGAACTATTACCCTGCAGCCTGCGAAAAGGAGACCCCAAATACAATAAGTTAAGCAAAATGAGAAGACAGAGAAATACACATTAGATGAAGGAGTAAGGTAAAAACCCACCAGACCAAACAAATGAGGAGGAAATAGGCAGTCTACCTGACAAAGAATTCAGAGTAATGACAGTAAAAATGTTCCAAAATCGTGGAAATATAATGGAGAATATACAAGAAACGTTTAAGAAGGAGCTAGAAGAACTAAAGAGCAAATAAACAATGATAAACAACACAATAAATGAAATTTAAAATTCTCTAGAAGGAATCAATAGCAGAATAACTGAAGCACAAGAATGGATAAGTGACCTGGAAGATAAAATAGGGGAAATAACTACCACAGAGTGGAATAAGGAAAAAAGGAATGAAAAGAATTGAGGACAGTCTCAAACCTCTGGGACAACATTAAGCACACCAACTTTAGAATTATAGGGGTCCCAGAAGAAGAAGAGAAAAAGAAAGGGACTGAGAAAATATTTGAGAGATTATACTTGAAAACTTCCCTAATATGGGAAAGGAAATAGTCAATCAAGTCCAGGAAGCACAGAGAGTCCCATACAGGATAAATCCAAGGAGAAACACGCCAAGACACATATTAATCAAATTCTCAAAAATTAAATACAATAAAATATTAAAAGCATCAAGGGAAAAACAACAAATAACATACAAGGGAATCCCCATAAGGCTAACAGCTGATCTTTCAGCAGAAACTCTGAAGGCCAGAAGGGAGTGGCAGGACATATATAAAGTGATGAAAGGGAAAAACATACAACCAATATTACTCTACCCAGCAAGGATCTCATGAAGATTTGATGGAGAAATTAAAATCTTTACAGACAAGCAAAAGCTAAGAGAATTCCGCACCACCATACCAGCTTTACAACAAATGCTAAAGGAACTTCTCTAGTCAGGAAACACAAGAGAAGGAAAAGACCTACAATAACAAACCCAAAACAACTAAGAAAATGGTAATAGGAACATACATATCAATAATTACCTTAAATGTAAATGGAATAAATGATCCCACCAAAAGACATAGACTGGCAGAATAGATACGAACACAAGACCCATATATATGCAGTCTACAAGAGACCCACTTCAGACCTAGGGACACATACAGACTGAAAGAAAGGGGATGGAAAAAGATATTCCATGCAAATGGAAATCAAAAAGCTGGAGTAGCAATTCTCATATCACACAAAATAAACTGTAAAATAAAGACTATTACAAGACACACAGAAGGACACTACATAATAATCAAGGGGTCGATCCAAGAAGAAGATATAATAATTGTAAATATTTATGAACCCAACATAGGAGCACCTCAATACATAAGGCAAATGCTAACAGCCATAAACGGGGAAATCGACAGTAACAAAATAATATTAGGGCCCTTTAACACCCCGCTTTCACCAATTGATAGATCAACCAAAATGAAAATAAAGAAACACAAGCTTTAAATGATACATTAAACAAGATACACTTAATTGATATTTATAGGACATTCCATCTAAAAACAACAGAATACACACTCTTCTCAAGTGCTCATGGAATATTCTCCAGGATAGATCATATCTTGGGTCACAAATCAAGTATTGGTAAATTTAAGAAAATTGAAATTGTATCAGGAATCTTTTTCTGACAACAATGCTATGAGACTAAATATCAGTTACAGGAAAAAATCTGTAAAAATACAGACAAGTGGAGGCTAAACAATATGCTGCTAAATATCCAAGAGATCACTGAAGAAATCAAAGAGGAAATCAAAAAATACATAGAAACAAGTGGCAATGAAAACGCAATGACCCAAAATCTATGGGATGCAGCATAACAGTTCTAACAGGGAAGTATATAGTAAGATAATCCTACCTCAACTAACAAGAAACATCTCAAATAAACAACCTAACCTTAACCTAAAGGAATTGGAGAAATAAGAATTAAGAAAACTCCAAAGTTAGCAGAAGGAAAGAAATCATAAAGATCACAGCAGAAATAAATGAAAAAGAAATGAAGGAAACAATAGCAAAGGTCAATAAAACTAAAAGCTGGTTCTTTGAGAAAATAAAGAAAATTGATAAACCATTAGCCAGACTCATCACGAGAAAAAGGGAGAAGATCAAATCAGTAGAATTAGAAATGAAAAAGGAGAAGTAACACCTACACGGCAGGAATACAAAGGATCATGAGAGATTACTACAAGGAACTATATGCCAATAAAATGGAAAGCCTGGAAAAAATGGACAAATTCTTAGAAAAGCACAAACTTCCATGACTTATCAAGGAAGAAATAGAAAACATAAACAGACCAATCACCAGCATTGAAATTGAAACTGTGATTAAAAATCTTCCAACAAACAAAAGCCCAGGACCACATGAATTCACAGGTGAATTCTATCAAACATTTAGAGGAGAGGTAACACCTATCCTTCTCAAACTCTGCCAAAATATAGCAGAGGGAGGAACACTCCCGAACTCATTGTACGAGGCCAGCATCACCCTGACACCAAAACCAGACAAAGATGTCACAAATAAAGAAAACTACAGTCCAATATCACTGATGAACATAGATGGAAAAAACCTCAATGAACTACTAGCAAACAGAATCCAACAGCACATTAAAAGGGTCATACACCATGATCAAGTGGGGTTTATCTCAGGAATGTATGGATTCTTCAATATACTCAAATCAATCAATGTGATACAACATATTATCAAATTGAAGGAGAAAAACCATATGATCATCTCAATAGATGCAGAAAAAGCTTTTGATAAAATTCAACACCCATTATGATAAAAATCCTTCAGAAAATAGGCAGAGAGAGGACTTTCCTCAACATAATAAAGGGCACATATAACAATCCCACAGCCAACATCGTCCTCAATGGTGAAAAAATAAAACTATTTCCACTAAGATCAGGAACGAGACAAGGTTGCCCACTCTCACCACTATTATTCAACATAGACTTGGAAGTTTTAGCCACAGCAATCAGAGAAGAAAAAGAAATAAAGGATTTCAAACCAGAAAAGAAGAAGTAAAGCTGTCACTGTTTGCAGATGACATGATACTATACATAGAGAATCCTAAAGATGCTATCAGAAAACTACTACGGCTAATCAATGAATTTGGTAAAGTAGCAGGATACAAAATTAACGCACAGAAATCTCTTGCATTCCTATACACTGATGATGAAATATCTGAAAGAGAAATTAAGGAAACATTCCCATTTACCACTGCAACAAAATGAATAAAATACCTAGGAATAAACCTACCTAAGGAGATAAAAGACCTGCATGCAGGAAACTATGAGACAGTGATGAAAGAAATTAAAGATGATACAAACAGATGGAGAGATATACCATGTTCTTGGATTGGAAGAATCAACTTGTGAAAATTACTATACTACCCAAAGCAGTCAACAGATTCAATGCAATCTCTATCAAACTACCAATGGTATTTTTCACAGAACTAGAACAAAATATTTGACAATATTTTTGGAAACATAAAAGACCCCGTATAGCCAAAACAATACTGAGAAAGAAAAACGGAGCTGGAGGAATCAGCCCCCCTGACTTCAGACTATACTACAAACCTGCATTAATCAGCACAGTATGGACTGGCACAAAACAGAAATATAGATCAATGGAACATGATAGAAAGCCCACAGATAAACCCCCACACATACAGTCACCTTGATAAAGGAGGCAAGAATATACAATGGAGAAAAGACAGCTTCTTCAATAAGTGGTGCTAGGAAACCTGAACAGCTACATGTAAAAGAATTAAATTAGAAAACTCCCTAACACCACACACAAAAATAAATTCAAAATGGATTAAAGACCTAAATGTAAGCCTGACACTAAAAAACTCTTCGAGGAAACCATAGGCAGAACACTCTATGATAAAAATCACTGCAAAATTTTTTTTGACCCACCTTCTAGAGAAATGGAAATAAAAACATATAAACAAATGGGACCTTATGAAATATAAAAGCTTTTGCACAGCAAAGGAAACCATTAAAGAAATGAAAAGACCACCCTCAGAATGAGAGGAAATATTTGCCAATAAAACAACTGACAAAGGATTAATCTCCAAAATTTACAAGCAGCTCATGTAGCTCAGTATCAAAAAAACAAACAACCCACTCCAAAAATGGGCAGAAGACCTAAATAGACATTTCTCCAAAGAAGATATACAGATTGCCAACAAACACATCAAAGGATGCTCAACATCACTAATCATTACAGAAATGCAAATCAAAACTACAATAAGGTATCACCTCACACCGGTCAGAATGGCCATCATCAAAAATCTACAAATAGTAAATCCTGGAGAGGGTGTGGAGAAAAGGGAACCCTCATGCACTCTTGGTGGGAATGTGAATTTATATAACCACTATGGAGAACAGTATGGAGGTTCCTTAAAAATCTAAAAATAGAACTACCATACGACCCAGCAATCACACTACTGGGCATATACCCTGAGAAAACCATAATTCAAAAAGAGTCATGTACCAAAATGTTCATTGCAGCTCTATTTACAATAGCCAGTACATGGAAGCAACCTAAGTGTCCATCAACAGATGAATGGATAAAGAAGATGTGGCACATATATACAATGGAATATTACTCAGCCATAAAAAGAAACGAAATTGAGTTATTTATCTAGGGGTAAGACGGGAATAAAGGTACACACAGACCTACTAGTGCATGAACTTGAGGATATGGGGAGGGGGAAGGGTAAGCTGTGACAAAGTGAGAGAGTGGCATGGACATATATACACTACCAAATGTAAAATAGATAGCTAGTGGGAAGCAGCCACATAGCACAGGGAGATCAACTAGGTGGTTTGTGACCACCTAGAGGGGTGGGATAAGGAGGGTGGGAGGGAGGGAGATGCAAGAGGGAAGAGATATGGGAAAATATGTATATGTATAACTGATTCACTTTGTTATAAGGCAGAAACTACACACCATTGTAAAGCAATTACACTCCAATAAAGGTGTTGAAAAGAGAAAAGAATCATGTACCACAATGTTCATTGCAGCTCTATTTACAATAGCCAAGACATGGAAACATCCTAAGTGTCCATCGACAGATGAATGGATAAAGAAAATGTGGCACATATATACAATGGAATATTACTCAGTCATAAAAAGAAATGAAATTGCTCTATCTATCCACTGAGAAGTCACTGAATGTGGCCCACCCTACACTGGTGTGCTCTTGAAAGACGCAGCTCTCTGCAGCTGAAGCCAACCTTGAAGATGATGATGGCTCCCAAGAGCTGGAACAGAAAATCATTTTTTTAATGGAAATCTGGGCAGCACGTCTTTGTTTCACCCCTCTCATCTCCTAGTAGATAAAGATGTTTGTGATTAAATTATGATAAAGATTTCAGTTTTATGAACCAGATAATCAGATAATACTTGATTGAGTAATCCTTTTGCTCCATATGGCATTAACTGGGACTACTTGGTGGTATTCACCTGGTAGCTGATCTGCTCTGGAAGGTTCAAGATAGATTCATCCACATTCACCCTGCCTGATGCCTTGACAGGGATGATGTAAGGCTAGACTCAGTTACGCTCCTCTCCTTCCCCAGGTAATTTCAAGGTCTCTTCAGGAGAGTGGCCAGATTCTTGCACTATGTCTCAAGACATCAAAAGAAAGAAGATGGAGATTGACCTAGTGTTACTTCTGCAATAAAAAAGCAGTCATACGACTGCTCATTTTCAAGAACCCATATTCCCCTCACCACACACACATACCTCTCAATAGAGAAATATTAAATAAACTATGCCCATCTTTAATATCACAGCTTTTCACCCTACAACCCCAAACCGTGCTGTCTCCACATTTCTGAACCCTGTCTCCCATAATCAGATTTTTGACTTCCACACACCTTTCAACCCAGTCCCTTACAAGCCCTTGATCTCTGCAAAACACACATTCCTGATCCTTGTCTTCACCAAACCTCAGAACTCTGCCCTCTACATAGCCCTCTCCCCATTGCTTTCCCAACAATTCCAGACTCTATACTTCCTGAAACCCAAATTTTGCCATCCATACATTCCTGAGCCCAACCCTCCCAAAGACCTGTACCAGTTATCAATTTACTGTCTCTCTTCTCCAAAGCCAGCCTTCTTTGCCTGCACTGTGATAAGGGATCTGGGCTTTATAAATATTCCTCTTTTTCCAGTTGTTAGGTGTTAAGCTTTGTCAGTAGAAGGCACTGGAGGGACATTAGAAGAGGGTTTTTCTCTTTCTGGTTCTGGTGTATCTCACTTGCAAAGTGGAAAAAGAGGAATAAAAATTTGATACTACAATCTATCCATCTCTTAAGGCCAAAAACAGTATGTGTCATGGATTTCAGACTTTTTTTACTCCCTACCATATAATCAACAACAAGTCCATAGGTTCTACCTCCATTGCTGGGGTTTTCCTTTTTTTTTCTTTTTCTTTTTTTTTTTTTTACAGAACATTGTCTTAACTAAAATCTTACATAGAACTGCAACAATCAAAAGAGTAAACTTGGGCTACTCTGTTTGAAATTCATAGAAGGGAGATGTAGACCTGTTCTATTAGCCTGTGAATATCTCTGAAAAATCTTACGTTCTTTAGAACATGGATTGGAAGCAAATACTCTGAAATATGACTCCATTTTGTCTACTTTCCTCCATTTTCACTGTCAAAACCCTAAGGCAAGCCACCATCATCTCTCACTTGAACTAATGAAATAGCCTCCAAAGTAGCTCTGCAGCTTCCATGTCTGCCTCCAAATAATTTAATCTTTATTCAGAATCCATGATAATCTCTTTAAATGTAATTTAGAGGATACCATTTCAATGATTTAAAAGGCTCTACATAATCTGTCCCTACCTCTTCTTCCATCTCTTGTCTTCCCCCAACCCATACATCCCACTCAATATATTCCACCACACTGCCTCATTTCCACTTCTCCAATAGAACAAGCTCTTTCTCTTTGCATTTCCTTCTGCCTGGAACATTCTTCCCTGAATGATGCTTCTCATCACTCAGGTCTTGGCTCACATGTATCATTAAGGAGATTATTAAGCACAAGTAACAGAAACACATTTCACATTGACTTAATTAATTAAAATTTAATTTCATAGTATTCTTAGTAGAATGAAGTGGCTTATGGCAAACAACACTCTCACCAGGAACAAATAGAAAAATTTGTTATAATTTTAAAGCCAGTTGTTTAAAGAATTCAGAGAGTTCCTAGAGAAATGAAGACTAGAGAGACTAATATCATAAAGAGGAGAAAATCTTAGAAAGAAGAGCTGACTTTTGCAGCTGCTGCTTTTTCTCTGGGAGCATTTACAAGTTCTGACAAAAAACAAGAGACTGATATTCTGAGCTTTCCCAGACATTCAGCTTTTGAGAGACAGAGAAGCTTTTGATCATCTCACTGGGATAGTGTGACACATGACTGATTGTTCAGAAAATATTTGGCAAAATCTAAAGCTGCATGAGGTGAGATGATAAAAAGTTAAGTATTCAAGGGAATGTTAAGAGTAATAATATGAAAATTTGCATTATACTCTAATAAGCTAAATATTCATTATCTACAGTAATACTAAAAGAATATAAAACTAAGAAATTAATCAAAGGAAAATAAAATATAAAGAAATATTAATTCAGAAAAGGGCAAGAGAAAATGAACATAAAACATGTAGTAAGACGGTAGATATTAGTAATTAATTAAATGTTATTAGGCTAAATACACCAATATTACACCAAGATTGTCACACTGGATTTCTTTAAACTGTATGTTGTTATAAGAGACACACCAAATTAAAAGGAGCAGAAAAGTTGAATGTAAAAGTACGGAAAAGATAGAGTTTGTAAGAAATAGCCATAAGAAACCTGATGTAGCTATACTAATACCAAACAGAGTAAAATTTAAGTCAAGAAGCCTTTCTAAAGATAAAAAATGGCATTTCATAAGAATGAAATGATCAATGCAACAAGAAGGTTTAGTAATTCTAAATCTGGATGTATCTCAAAACATGGTTTCAAAATGCATAAAGAAAATATTGACAGAACAAAAATAGAGGCAAATCAAAATCACATTCCAGTTCCAAAAGTTAATACAACAAGCAGACAAAAAAATCAATAAGGAAAGAGAATTTCTCCCTATTGCAATTAACAAACTTGACCTTATTGTAATATATAGAATATCATACCAAATAAAATATACCTATGGAATATTTACCAAAACAGATCACATGCTTGTCATAATATATCTCAACAAATTTTAAAGGATTAAAATTATACAGAATGTATGCTTCAACTACATTGCAATAAAGTTGGAAATTTATAACAGACGGGTAATTAGAAAATCACAAACTAATTAGAAATTAAATAATATAATTCAAAATAACCCATGGGTCATATCAAATTCCTATGAGAATTATAAAATATTTTAAGTGAATTATAATCAAAATGTGACATATCAACACTCATTTGATGCAGTGCTATTGAGAGAGAAATTTAGAGTCCCAAATACATATAATAGAAAAGAAAAAAACTGAAAATCATTTATTTAAACTTCCATCTCAAGAAACTAGAAATAGAACAAATTTAACTTAAAGAAAGTAGAAGAAAATAATAAAGAATAGAAATAAGCAAAATATAAAACAAACAGAAAAATGAACAAAGCCAAAAGATGGTTTTAAAATGTATTAGTAACAATAATTTCCTAGACAACTGGCCAAGAAATAAAAGGAGAAAAATAAATAACCAATATTAGGAATGGAAAAAGCGGTATCACTACAGATCCTAGAGGCATTCAAAAACTAATAATAGAACATTATGAATAGCTTTAAGCAAATAAATTTTAAAATTGAATTAGACAAACCATAAAAATACAACTTATAAGAACTAATACAAAAATAAATTTAAAAGCTGAAGAGTTCCATAAAGTAGATGAATCAGCTATTAAAAACTTTTCCACAAAGAATACTGATCCAGTAGTCTTCACTGTGAATTCTTCCAAAATTTTTCATTTAAAAGTTGTATTATAAAAAAATGTATCATAATTTAGAAAAGTATATGAATACATATAGGAAAAAAGTATATGCATCCTTTTTTTTAAAATAACAAAGTGAGCACCCATATATCCACCACACAGGTTGAGAACTAGAATTTGACTAGTATCTTAGAGTTCCAAATTTTTAAGGAAGTAATGACACCAATTCTATGCAAATTCTTCCAGAGAATGAAAAACAGTGGGACAGTTTTCAATTCAGGAGGCAAGTAATCATAATTGTTTTAAATACATAACTGTCTTGATTAATATTAAAAGTTTTTGATAAAATTCAGCTTTTATTTCTGATAAATATGCTTCACAAATTAGGAATAAAAGGTTCTTCCCTAATCTAACGGAGTGTCTGCAAAAATATCTACAGGAAACATCATACTTAATAGTGAAATATTGAAAGTTCCCCTCTGAGATCAGGAATGAGATCAAGGAGCCCATTATTATCATTTTTACTCAGCCTTCCTGGAGTTCTTGACAATGCAACAAGGTGAAAAAAAGAAAGGAGGCATAAATATTTGAAATTGCATATCAGAAAAACTAGATTTGTGGCAGGGGGGAGTTGTTTTGTTCGATTTACTGTGACTGTTGCTTGCTTATACATAGGATGAAGGAAAAAATATGTTTAAGGAAATCTTTTCAGAGAAGAACAGGAAATGTTGAAAATTCTGTCAATTAACTATTTGTATATTTGTATAAAACTATATGTTTTGAAATTTCCTATATTATTTCATTATTTACAAACTTGTACTGACTACCAACTATTTGCCTGATCTTGGGGTTGGTGCTGAAAATAAAGGAACAGTGTCTGTCCCTGGGGATTTCAGTGTCTAATATTGGGAAGAAAACAATACGGCAAAGTAGACTATAGCAAAGGAAGAGTAACTCATTAAATACCCTTTTTCCTTCAACTATCCCTTTTATGAGATCTTTTTCAAAATATTCACCGTTCTGATGAAAGGTGATGTGTAGGGAAAAAAATAATTTGGCAACCCCTCTCACTTGCCTGTGGTTTGCTTTTAGAGGAGTTCCTTCATGGCTCTGAAGCTAGGTTTTCTAACACAAACAAAAAGAATGCAAAATAAACAAGAGATAGTTGAGTTGAAAGAGAACAAAGTTAACACACATGAAATGTCAGTATTTCTGGGGCCATTGTGGAGCCTTCTCTGGCTCATTGGTCTAGTGTGGGCCACTGATTGCAGTCTCAAGACACCAGACATCCTATTATTTGGCAAGCAGGTTTTAACTTTGCAGTATGGGATTGCATCAGCACTCCTGGCTAGAGGACTTCAAGGCTGAAAAGATCAGGGATTCTCATCTATAGTAAAAGGAACTTTACTTCAAAATCAGGAAGATGTGATGTCTGAACATTTTTGTCTCCTGTATCTTATAGGTTTACTTAAATCCAAGAAAGACATCCTTTCAGCAGCAGTAAAAATGTAAGGTCCCCAGATACATGAGCCTTGTCCACACCCAAGGATCCTGAATTCTGCACCCACCTCACAGCCAGAAGAAGCATGCCCCACATCAGGAGGAATGCCCACCTTAGCAGAAGTGACGTCCTCAGTAGTAATTGCAAAGCAAACCAAAGTGCAGTTGATCATTTTTCGTGGGAGCATCTCCCATAAGTAACAGAATTAACATACTTTCAAGATCTTTCCTGAAAGAAAGCTGCCTTTATCTCATCTGCAATGGTCAAGACAGTGTCAGTTCTTCCAGCTTCTGGATAGGAAAGATCTTCAGGACATAGGTTTAATTCCCTTCTCTAGATCTCTTCCCATTTGAACAAAATTGTCCTGAAGTGTGGACAACTCAATAAAAGGTTATGTATATTAAGTCCCTTCCCCCACCTTCATAGAGGGCTAAATCCATCCTTTGCATACTCTCCACTTCCTCGACCAGCTGGTCCAGAGACAACCCAGCTAGCTCCTTCTCTGCTTTCTCCAATAAAACTTTGTTCCCTAAGACGGCCATCCTCCTGTTCACTTGGCATCCATCCCCAGCATGGTTTCTTGTGGGAGAGTGGAATTTGAGACTAGGAAGGGTAGAAACTAATGCAAAGAGGAGTGAGTGCCCAGCCAGAGAAGAGAGATGAAGAAGTGACAAAGGAGGGACCATAGGAGACTCTGGAGATCCAGACAGTTAAAAAGAAGGAGGGGCTTCCCTGGCGGTCCAGTGAGCAAGATTCCGCGCTTCCAATGCAGGGGGCACGGTTTCAATCCCTGGTCAGGGAACTAAGATCCCACATGCCTGTGCAGCACAGCCATAAATAAATAATTAATTAAATATACAAACAAGTAAATAAACAAATAATTTTTTTTAAAAAAAGAAGACAGAGAAGGAGGAAGTGGAGGAGGAAGAGGACTTGTGGAGATAGAATTGAAACTTTGATGGAAGCACTTCTGCTGACTGCAAGGTAGGGCAGGGCTCAAGTCTTGAGTGGACAGATTCGAGGATCTGGAGAGAAGTATGGCAAGTCACTTTGTATTGCTGCTGCTACTACTGATAAAGCATCTTCCCCCAGAATTAAGAAACCTGCAAGAAATTATGAAGACCTTTTTTATTTCAATTAATGCTTTCTCATTTAAACTGTATTACTATAAAGTTTAAGCTTGAATGTAAAGGGCACTCTGTCCTCTCACCTCCTTTTTCAGTCTCAGGGACTAAAACCTCTCTGTCATGACCATTAGCCTCCTAGGAACTACCACATTCTGGGAATAACAACGATATGATTTTTGGAGCACTTTCTCTGAGCCAGGTCTTTACTTGTGTTAAATAATTTAATCTTCACAGTCACTAACAACTGGTCTTTTAAATGATTTATGGCTAGGTATTAAATCATTTAAGATCAATTACACAAGTAGAAAATGTAGACTCAAGATATGAATCAAGTCATGTGGACTGGGAGTGCATTGCCTTTATAATAAATGCAATTATCTCAGAGATTAAGTAACTTGCCCCTGGTTATGCATCTTGTAAATAATATAGAGTCTGTCTGACTCCAACTCTGTCAACACTGTCTCCATGGGAGGAGAGAAAGGACATCAGACTGGGTCATATGTGGAAATGCAGAGGCAACAGAATTGCTTAACCTGAATAAGAGAAGGTTTTGATGGGAAAGACAAGAGAGATTGATGCCTAAAGGCACTGTAGGAGGATGCACAAGTTGTTAATGAGGTTCAAGTGGTAGACATAGGGAGAGTGAGTAGAAGTTATGAGGCAGGTTTCAGTTTGGTACAAGACAGACATTTCTCAAAGCAGATCTTCTCCCAGGAGAGTGGCTTCCTTAAAAAGCAGTTACAGCTTGTCACTAGAGGTGTTTTAGCAGAAGCTAGAAGTCCTGAGTCTGAGATGTTCCAGAGGGCTCCTTTCCTGGACCTGGGAGTGCCTGGACTTCTCTCCTTAGCTTCTAGAAGTGTTTATGCCTTGGATCTTTCCCACTGGGGCCACTCTCTCACCTGCTCATGGCTTCCTCAGGAAATTTCACAGCACCTTCCTCACCATACACATACACACATACACACACACACACACACACACACACACACAGGCAGGAAAGATTCAATCAGTAATTCAGAGATGTATACATTTTTTATTTTGCTATATTTTGATTTTTAGCAGGTAGGTTCAGAAATTCATCTATATGATGACCCTGTGAAATAGTTTCTTTGGACTATTATAGAAGTATGCATTACTCTTACTTGTTGATAAATGTTTGTCATAACCCTGATGTAAGCCAAACATGAACAGAAGCTTTGATCAGACCTATTTTTCTTGTTCAATCATACTTCTGAGAACTTCAATTTCATGATGTCATTTCAGGGAACAATTTCATACTGTGTAATTAATAACGTCTAGTTTTATATAATCTCAGCCAGCTCACTCTGGCTGACTAAGCCTATTAAAGAGCTTATTAAAAGGCTATTAAAAGGCTATTGGGTGAAACTGCTGGGAGAGCTAAAGAACCAGGTTTGAAGCTAAGTATCGAGGAACTATGCCCAAAACCACACCACAGAACTGGCCTGGTGAGGAAGCTGCTGCCACCACCGTCTCCACTCCACCAATGCAACATTTGTGCCAGGAGCACACCCTTGCATCCTCAGCCAACAGCAAAAGAGAGCCACCACCCTTGCCAGCAAAATGTATTCTACAAGGAGACCCTCTTCCCACTGCTTCTTTCTGGAGCAATTCTGATTGGTAGAGCCTAAGCTGTAAAAGGCACTGTGAGACTGATTTTCTGGGTTCTACTTTGGAAAGAAAGGATGCTTAAGTCTGTAAAATAGCCCATACATAGTAAGGTGTTCAAAGGGTATTGGAAAATGAGGAGGGAAATTACATATATTTGCCACAAGCTCAAATTAGTATTGGATTTATATCCAGGCCAGTTGAGATGAAAACTGGCAACATTAGTCACATATTTGAAATATCTGTCAGGGGGTTCAGTTTTGCTAGCTGTAAATGACCTGGATGCTCATTTAAAATCAAAAATGGAACACTAAACATCTCAGGGAGGCTGCACCCAAGAGGGCAGACTTAACTGTATTTATCAGTTGTGTTATAATTTTGACTGCATAGACGTTATCACAGGTACCAGACTCAAGGAATTATTAGAATAATTGGAGCTAATATTGTGAGCTTAACAGTTCCACCTGATAGTGCCTCTATTTCTCCCATTTATCTTTCTCCATCTCACTCATGCTACCTTCATCCAGGTACCATCAGTTCTCACCTGGCCTAATTGTAAGAGCCTCTCAACTGGTCTTCTTCAACCCCTGATGCCCTATAAGCCATTCACCACACTGCAGCCAAACTACAAGTGAGACTATGTCATTTGCTTAATACCCATCAGTGGCTTCCTGTTACACTTAAAAACATAACTGACCTCCTTAACATTGGGCCATAAGGCTATGATGGTTTGGCTATCCCCACATATCTAATCCCATGAAGCATGGGTCACAACGTGCTCCCCTGGCTTGGCTTATGAGCTCTGGTCACACTGGCCTTTCTGCTCCTCATACGTTCCATGTTCCTTCCCTCCCACCCAAAACACATGCCAGTCTCTCAGCCAGGAGCTATCTTTCCCTAGTTGATTTTCATGTACTGTAGAGTGTTCAGGCTAACTCTGATTGATTATTCTACACAAGGTTAGTTCCTCCTGTTTTATCCTCTTATAACCCTGAACTGCTCTTTCATGACATATATAGAATTATTAAAGAATTATTCATGTAACCATTTGTTTAATGTCCACTGACCTTGATGGATTTAAGTTTCATGTATTACTCACTGCTATATGCCCAACACCAAACAGTTTCCAGGACAAATGAGGTCCTCAATAAAAGTTCACGGAATGACTCTTCTCCTCTTCCCTTCCCTCTGGAAACTAAGATTTGGCCAAGCATGAGATGAGAGCTGATAATGTCTCAGAAAGAATAGGGCACTGTCAAGCAGGTTACTGGGTTCCAGTATTCACTGTGTGACCCTAGACACATTATTTTATATTTCTAGACCTCAGTTCAGCAGTGGGAACACAGAAAACAAACTTTAAATTCTTGCTTGAACTTCCTCTATGCTCTATTAGTTTATTGCCCACACATACATTTATCCATCTATCAATGTGTGCTTATCAGTCTTAATTATCCACCAGCCCCATACCTGACCAGACAGAATCACTCCATCCATTGTTCTGTCCAAGCTGTTCTTGTCCTCAGAGGATCCCAGTGCCATGAAGAGGACTGACTTGGGACCTCTCAGCCTACATGTAGCTGGGGTCTGGAGCAAATATCAAGTCTTTTCCCAGCAGTTCTACTTCATGTCAGTTCCTGAAAACTAACTCCTGACTTTCAAAGAAAATTCCACAGTTTGGCAGCTGTATGGATACTAACATTTTCCTTTCACCTGGAAGAGCATCCATGAAGAAGAAATAACATACCCTTGCCTGTATGAGTATAATAAAGACTACTTTTATCAGAACTTCTGGAGCTTTCCAAGAAAGCACTTGTCGATGGTCAAGAAAGCTGATTCAGATTTTATACAACAAGGTTTTGTAGCCACTGCGAGTAAAAGTGAAAGAGTAAAGCAAGGGTGAAGTGAGAGTAGCATCGACATATATACACTACCAACTGTAAAATAGATAGCTAGTGGGAAGCAGCAGCATAGCATAGGGAGATCAGCTCAGTGCTTTGCAACAACCTAGAGGGGTGGGATAAGGAGGGTGGGAGGGAGGTTCAAGAGGAGGGGGTATGGGGATATATGTATACATATGGCTGATTCACTTTGTTGTACAACAGAAACTAACACAGCATTGTGAAACAATTATACTCCAATAAAAATGTATAAAAAGAAACATGTAAATCAGAAAAAAATAATACGTCTTTTTATTATGCCTAATGTGGATAATATAACTCAAGTATGTAGACTTCTAGGAGAATAATTTTAGAACTTAGGCGATGAGTTAAGTGGATAGATACCATGATCCTATCATAACAGTTCCTGTAATATCTGAGCACAAGGAGGATATAGAGTATTTCCAATACCCCTTTCTACTTAATTCCCTCCCAAAGGCATCCACGGTTCAGATTCCTATCACCAAGGGTGAGTTTTGCTTATTCTAGAACATCATACATACGGAATCATACAGAACTCACTCTGCTGTATTTGACTTTTTTTGCCGAACATAATGTTTTGATATCCATCATGCTGTTGCTTTTATCAATAGTTTTTAAAGGTTTTTTTTTATTGCTAGGGTATTCCACTGTGTGAATTATCTACAATTTATTCATCCATTTATATGCTGATAAATATTTGGATTGTTTCAATTTGGGGCTACTCAAAAAAAGTTACTATGAATATTTATGTACAAGTCTTTTATGGATATATGTTTTTATTTCTCTTAAATAAATATTTAGAAATGAAGCTTCTTGGTCATAACAGAGATGTATGTTTAACATTATAAGAAACTGCCAGATTGTTTTCTAAACTGGTTGTGCCATTTCGCACTCTCACCAGCATTGTATGAGAGTTCCAAGTGTTCCACATCCTTGCCACACTTGTTTAAGTCACTTACTTTAATCTTAGCCATTTTCATGATCTGAAATGGTATCTCATGGGGTTTTTAACTTCACTTCCCTGATTAGTAATGCTGTTAAGCATTTTTTCACATGTTTTTTGGTCATTTACACATTTTACTTGACCATAAATGTTGGGTCTATTTCTGGATTCTTTTTTTCTTTTTTTTTTTTTTTTTTTTTTTTT